>NC_133655.1:174064576-174368595 GCF_009905375.1 Apium graveolens
ATCCTCTTAGACTATCATATAGTCTACCTATCTCCAGCTTCGTTATTGATTATTACTTTAATTTCCATTTATACCTTGTACCCGGATTATTTCGGGAAGACTCTATTTGCACTTTATTTCTTGTTCGTACTTTATTCGCACTTTTCATTCGAACTAATGTTAATTCGTACTTTGATTATCTCTATAATATTGCCATCTCATTACCATGCTATATACTTGCTTAGATAGAATTTTGTTGTTTAAATTCTGTTGATCCCTTTAGAACTTCATCATGTTTAATATTTCCCTAAGATCTCCCTTGAATAAGAACTTATTACTTAATATTTACCCCTATTATAACTTTTGTATGCAAATTTGAAATATGAATAAACATTTCTTGTCTATATTTAGAACCATGCCTCCTCGTAGAGTTCGCAACACCAATACCGGGGATCATGGAGATCCACCACCCAACTTGGCTCAACTCATGCAAATACTTCACCAACAATCTGTTACCCTTGCTCAACAACAACAACTTCTTCAGCAACAATTTCAACAAAAACAACAACCACCTCCACCACCACCAACCCCTACAACTTTCAAATCATTTCAAGCTATGAAACCATCTGAGTTCCGTGGAACTCAAGACCCTGTAGAGGCCCAATCTTGGCTTATAGAGATGGAGAAAGCTTTCACGCTAGCTTTTGTAAGTGAAGAAAAGAAGGTCGACTATGTGTCTTATTTCCTGAAAGACGAAGCGAACTATTGGTGGGAGTCCGCCCGTGCTTTAGAAGAAGAGGAAGTTATCACTTGGGATAGATTCAAGAAGATTTTCTTAGACAAGTATTTCCCGAGGTATATGCAGACTCAAATGGAATTGAAGTTCTTTGAATTGAAGCAAGAAAGAATGACTGTAGGAGAGTATGAGAAGAAATTCACTGAGGTGGGTAGGTTTGTTGGAGTTTATGTGGACACAGATGAAAAGAGAGCGGAGAGATTTCATCAAGGATTGAAGCCTTGGCTACGAAGCAGAGTGGTTGCCTTTGAATTGACCATATATGCTGAAGTGGTTCAGAAGGCGATGGTAATTGAAGGAGAAATCGATCAAAACTTGAAGGGGAAAGAGAGTAAGAAAAGAAAGTTTGGAAGCAATAGTGAAGGATCGGCTCAAGGGAGCCAAAGTGGAAGGAATTTCAAGAAGTTTGGATACCAGAATCAAGGAGGACTCCGAAGCTTTAAGAAGGGTGATAATAAGAGTCAGAAGAATAGGATTCAAGGGCAAAGTGGACAAAGATCCCAGCAAGAAACAAATCAGGAGTGTAAATTTTGCAACAAGAGACACATGGGGTGCAATAAGCCTGACATCGTTTGTTACAAATGAAATTCAAATGGTCCTTATGCGAATGAGTGCCGGAACCTGAAGCCTCCTGTTACATGCTTCAAGTGTGGAAATACCGGTCACATGTCGAGGGATTACAAGACCCCCGAAAATAACAAGTTGATGCAATTGATGGCCGCCCCTAACAATCAAGCAATGACATCTTCTGTTCCAATTCTTCAACTACCTTCAAATAAACCTTCTGAATCTACAACTCCAGTGTTTCCTCCCTCCTATCCTGCTCAGGCCCGGACATTCAACATGAATATCAAGGATGCTGTTCAGAGTTCTGAAGTTGTGGCAGGTACGCTTTCTGTCAACAACCTCAATGCTAAAGTGCTATTTGATTCCGGACCTACTAGATCTTTTATATCTGAATCTTTTGTTGGCAAGTTAAATTTTGAAATTGAACAGTTAGTTAAACCTCTATCTATCATTGTGGCTAATCAAGAACAAGTATCTATTAAAAGTATTTGCTTCGGTGTAAATAGAGATTCCAGGCTATAGTTTCCCTGCTTCCCTTATACCTTGTCAACTAGGAGAGTTTGATGTTATATTATGAATGGATTGGTTAGCAGAGCATGGTGCTCAAATAGATTGTAAGAAGAAGAAAGTGATTCTTATGTCCCCTCAAGGAAAGAAAGTAGAGTTTAAAGGACAGAAAAAATTTAAAACATTTTTGACGATGATTCAAGCTAAAAAGTTGTTAAAACAAGGGTGTGAAGGGTATTTGGCTCATGTAATTGATAGATCTAAGGAGACGCCGAATATAGAAAGTATCCCGATAGTTAGCGAATTTCCTGATGTATTTCCGGACGAACTTCCTGGATTGCCGCTTGATCGTTAAATTGAGTTTTTTATCGACTTAGAACCCGGCGTGCAACCTGTATCAAAGGCACCTTATTGTATGGCACCAGCATAAATGAAGGAATTGGCCAAGCAACTACAAGAGTTATTGGATAAAGGAGTTATAAGGTCGAGTGTATCTCCGTCGGGTGCTCCAGATTTGTTTATGAAAGAGAAAGATGGAAGTATGAGACTGTGCATCGACTATAGAGAGTTGAACAAATTGACAATTAAGAATAGTTACCCTTTACCTCGTATTGATGATTTGTTTGATCAACTTCAGGGAACATCTTACTTCTCGAAGATTGACTTACGATCGGGATACCATCAGTTGAAGATTAAGTCAGAAGACATACCAAAGACTGCTTTCGAAACCAGATATGGACATTATGAGTTTTTAGTTATGGCATTCGGATTGACAAATGCGCCAACCGCCTTTATAGATTTGATGAACCGAGTATTCAAGGAGTATTTGGACAAGTTTTTCATTATGTTTATCGACGACATTATAATATACTCAAAGACCGAGGAAGAACATGTTAAAAATCTGAGAATAGCTTTGGAGACCTTAAGAGAGGATAAGTTATATGCCAAGTTTTCGAAGTGTGAATTATGGCTGCGAGGAGTTCAATTTCTAGGACATATTATCGGAAGTGGAGGAATTCAAGTTGATCCCCCGAAGATAGAAGCTGTAATGAATTTGGAAAGGCCGAAGACCCCGACTGAAGTTAGAAGTTTTATGGGATTGGCCGGATATTATCAAAGATTTGTGAAGGATTTCTCAAAGATTGCAGTACCATTGACAAAATTGACCCGAAAGAATGAGAAGTTTGAATGGACGGAGAGTTGTGAGAAGAGTCTTCAAGAATTGAAGTAGAAGTTAGTCACCGCTCCAAGATTAGCCCTGCCAGATGATTAAGGAGACTTTTAATATTCAGCGATGCGTCACACAAAGGATTGGGATATGTTTTATGCAACACGGGAATGTGATAGCCTATGCATCAAGATAACTTAAGCCTCACGAAAAAAGGTACCCAACTCATGACTTGGAATTGGCTGCAATTGTATTTGCTTTGAAGCTGTGGAGACATTACCTATATGGAGAGAAATGCGAGATATATACGGATCACAAGAGCCTGAAGTAAATTTTCATTCAAAAGGATTTAAACATGAGGCAACGAAGATGGTTGGAGTTGATTAAGGACTACGATTGCACGATCAATTATCATTATAGTAAAGCAAATGTAGTAGAGGATGCTTTAACTCGTAAGGAGAGATTGAATATGTTGACTATGGCGCAAGATTTATCGAAGGAATTTGAGAAAATGGGAATTGAGATTCGAGCTCCAAGTACACCTATAGAAATGATTTGTACGATAACATTTCAACCAGAATTATTACAAAAGATTAAGAAGTGCCAAGAAGAAGTGATGAATCAAAGGATGAATGAGTTGATCGGAGATGAGATTTGCACTCAAAAAGACAACCAAGGAATTCTAAGATTCTCCTCCAGAATTTGGATACCGAATGTGGAAGAATTGAAGAATGAGATTTTGAAGGATGCTCACAACTCAGAATTTTCTATTCACCCGGGAAGCACAAAAATGTACCAAGATTTGAAACTGAACTTTTGGTGGCCGGATATAAAGAAGGAGATTGCATAATGGATTAGTAGATGTTAAACTTGCCAAAGGGTAAAAGCTGAACATCAGAAACCGAGTGGACTAATTCAACCCTTAGAGATACCTGAATGGAAGTGGGAGCACATTGCAATGGACTTTATAGTTGGATTACCAAGGACAAAATATAATCACGACACTATTTGGGTAATAATTGATCGATTGACTAAGTCGGCTCATTTTCTACCAATCAATGAGAGATTCCCAATGGACAAGCTGATTCATATGTATTTAAAGGAAATTATTACTCGCCGTGGAGTTCCAGTATCTATTATGTCGGATAGAGACCCTCGTTTCAACTCCAGATTTTGGAAGCAATTTCAAGAACATTTGGGATCTCGACTCAAGATGAGCACTACCTATCACCCACAGACAGATGGACAAAGTGAGCGCATAATTCAGACCATAGAAGACATGTTGAGATTTTATGCTTTGGACTTCAAAGGAAATTGAGATGAACATTTGCCTCTGCTAGAGTTTTCGTATAACAATAGCTTTCATGCAAGTATTGGAATGCCCCCATAGGAAGCTCTTTATGGAAGGAAGTGTAGATCACCAATTTATTGGGATGAAGTTGGAGAGCGAAAGGTAATTGGCCCTGAACTGATTCAACAAATGAAAGAAGCAGTAGAATTGATTCGGAATCGATTGATCGCGGCTCAGGATAGACAACGAAAGTATGTTATCCACACAGAAAGGATGTAGAGTAAGAAATAGGAGAAATCGTTCTGTTGAAAGTGTCTCCCTGGAAGGGGACAGTTAGATTTGGCAAGAAAGGAAAGTTGAGTCCAAGATTTATCGGAACTTTTGAGATTTTTGGTAAAGTTGGGAAGGTGGCATACGAGTTGGCCTTACCGCCTCAAATGCAGCACATTCACAACATTTTTCATGTATCATTGCTTAAAAAGTTCAACCCTGACGCCAAATGTATCATAGAGAATGAACCAGTGAAGATTGAGCCAGATTTGTCTTATGTCGAGCAGCCGGTTAGCATTCTAGATTGAAAAGATAAAATGTTAAGGAATATAATAGTTCCTTTAGTGAAAGTTTTGTGGAGAAATCCCAAAGTTGAAGAGTCAACATGGGAATTAGAAAGTGATATGTTAGATAAGTATCCTCATCTGTTTGCTTAGATTCTGGGGATAGAATCCTTTGAGGGGGGGAGGTTGTAATGCTTGTAAATATTTGATATAAATATAATATAATATTTTGTTTTGTGCTATATAATTTTTATGTGTATTAGATGTCAGAAATTATGAGAATCCAATGTGTTCGTATATATTCTTCGTTGTGTGGCATTGCGAATATTGTTAGATGATCTATAAGCGTTTGATTAATTGTACGTAAGCAAATTTTGTTACGTGATTAAATAATATTTGAGTTTAACACGATTAGATAATAATTGTAATAGTTGCGATTAGACGATAGATTATAATTCGTATAATAGCGGCTTAGAATTAAATTATTTGAATTTTCTTATGTGACTTAGAGTTGTTAATCATATTTTTATGTGGCTTGTATATTAGAGTATTAATCCTAAAAAATTCTTTTAAAATATATTCTTGTTCAAAATTTTTGAAAACAATTTTATAAAACTTCTAAAATCTCATAGTATTTATGGTATTAATTTTGTGATTTATGGAGTTGTATTTTATTTACTAAAATCCATTCTTTTTAATCATACTTTTATTTATTAATAGATTACTAGTATACCCTTGTATGCATTTTGGTTTATAAAAGGGTCCAAGGCTAAGACCGTCAATTCGAACCCCACAAACTTGCTAGTTTACTTCTTTAACCTTGCATGCAATTTTGTTGCAACTAGAAAGAGGGTTACTAGAGTAAATTCTCCATTCCACTGCCATATTTTAGTAAAACAATCAAGAGGATACTCTCATTTTCATCACACACCCACTCACACACCTCACCCTCTCCTCTCATCTCTCCCTCTCGGCCGAAGCTCACCCCCACCACACTCTTGCCATTTTTGTTCACCTCTTTTCATTTTCTTTCACTTCTCAAGTTATTCAAGCCAAGATCTTCTTCATTTAGTGGAGTAGCTTCATTTTGAGGTGAGTTTTGTGCATGCATGTTGAAGAAGCCGAAGTTCAGGCCTTGGTTCTTGTGAACTCAAGGTTGCAACCATGGTGGCTTATAGAAATGATCAAGATGTGATCTTGGAGAGGTGTTACACTTCTATTTTTTCAAGTCATAATCTTGTTCATAAACATTTGGCAATGATTTCTTAAAAGCCGATGTAAAGTGTTGATTTTGGGAAGTTTTTATGAAAAATGACCATGCATGTTGATTTTCAAAGTCTTGCTCTTTATAAATGTTGTTTTGTTAAGATTAAACTCTTGCATGCTATTTTTCCTTCAAGATATCTTAAGTTTAGTACTTGCATGATGATTTTAGCACTTGCATGTTGGATATAGTACTTGCATGCCGATTTACAAGTTATTTTCAAAGTAGAAACCATACTTGTTGATTATTTGCCTTGGTACTTGACTTGTGTGAAATGCATGCTATGGTCTTTATTATAAAAATGCTTGATGAAGTATTCCATGATGATAATTGATTATATTCAGTCGATATCAAGTGATTATTTTGGATATATGGTTCAAATTTTTGCTTAAAACTCGAAGATATGATATTGCCAATATAGTTGTTGTTTTAACCTCTTGATAAATGATTTTTGTGAGTTGCATGCCATGATTCCTCTGATAAAATGCTAGTTTAGGTTATATATGATGAAATGAGCTTAAGGTCAGTAGGTTTCATGAAGTTACCATGCATGTTTACTTCGAATATTTGCTTTAAAATGTCAAGTGATGGCTCGACTTGTGATGTGTTACTTTGCTTGTCTTTATATTTGGTTTTCATGCTTAAGGAATTGTAAATGAAACTTATATGTTGATAATCAGTAGGTGTAAGTGTATGATAAGACTTACCTTGGTTGGTTGTTGATTGTTTTTGGAGTAATGTAAGGAGTTAAGGTGGAAGGAGTCACTTGGTCCTGGATAGATTTTTGTACTAGAAGTTTAGGTCATTTTAGGTGAGTTTTAGCAAGGCCTTGGTAGGCCGGATCTCAAGGGAGTTAAGACTTGGTTCATACTTGAGTCCAGTAGCTTTAGATTGAATAAAAACTTGCATTTGGTTAGGTGCACACTCACAAACCTTAGAGAAGCTCAGAACAAGGCAGATTTGAGTAAACTTGACTTTTGATTAATTATCATTATGTCATAGGTTAGGCCTTCATGGGGCCTTGGACTAAATAGATATAATGAAGTCTTAGGAAGCTTAACAAGTCATTAAAATCAATAATTGAATTGGATAAATGAGTTTATAGTTGGTAAAAATAGGACAGTGTGGTAATCAGGGGAGGTAGTTTTGTGTCAACTTCCAGTTAAGGCCTAGGGAGGCCTGAGTAAGGCCTTTGAGTCATTCCAACTTTGAGAGTCATTTTAGAGTCTTAATAACCTTTGAGATTTGGTTTGGAATGAAGGCCCAAGGTGGAGATACCTTATTTCCACCAAAACACCTGAGAGTCACCATTAAAGTTGCCTTTGAAAACTTTAGAGAAGTGTATTGCATTTGTGTGTCTTTTAAATGGGGCCTTGATGTCAAACCAATTTCTAAAGTTAGCTTAAAGTCATAAAAATTCATAGGAGTCAGAATATAGCAAAGGCCCAAGGTAGAAATTCATATTTTTGCCAAGACACACAATTGGTGCCAAGTTGTACATTCGGGTAAGTTAAGTATTGTGCATTGCATTTGTGAGTCATTTGAAGTGAGGTATAAGTGTGCCTTACTAAATTTAGGTTGAGTTGTGGTCTGTAAAGGAGGATTAGGAGTATTGGTCATGATAATTGTATGTTATATGGTTAATTGCTTAAGTGGCTAAGGTCGTAAATAGAGTCTAGGTATGTACTATTAATTAAGTGATAAATTGCCATGCCATTTCTTGCTATATGTTATGTGGTTTATGTGATGCATATATTACTTGTAATTAGTAGAATTTAAGTATATATATATATGTGTGTGTGTGTGTGTATATGTATACATATATATATCTATTTATTTATTTATAGTATACGCGAAAGGGCAGTTGCAAGAGTTGTAATGAGGATACTATTTATTATAGGTTCAAGTAGGAGGCCAAGAAAGGAGCCCATAGAAGATTGCATTCGAGAACTCAGTAAGCGTAGCTCAGGCAAGTGAACTCTCAACTTACCTCTATAATTCTGTTTCTTGTGATTAAATACCCTGTTAATGCATGACTACAGTTCTAATAGAATTAAATAGTCCCTGACATCACCTAATGATCAGATCTTGGATTTTGTTAACCTCTTTCATACTTGAATTGACCCATTTTCATCACATATTACCGCATACCCATGTGAATACCCTACAATAGTTCCTTAATATATCAAGTGAATCATAAACCCCTTATAAACTAGAATCATTTCTTTTAGGAACCCAAATACTAATAACATTCCCTCATTTGAACTTTGACAATACCAACCCTTGTTATCCTGTCCTTGATCAAGAACCCTTTGAAATTAAAATGAATTGATTAAAAGGAATTGGATGGTATATTCTGGTAAGACTAAGGCGCCAGCCACTATTAAAACCTCAGTAGCACGGAGCCTGATGGTTTTATATGGCCAATGTGTACCGAGGATCCTCAATAGTTGTGAATCACTTGTTATGTGGTTCAGAGCTTTAATGTGGGCTGATCAACCCTCATCGCTCATAGCACCTTGAGATTTCCAATTCCATTCACTTATTAAAAACTTGATCTTTTATTTGAGATTTCATAATGTTGATTATCTTCTATTATTGTTTTATTGAGTATATGATGCATTGTAATTCGCTGTTATTCACTTGCTGAGCGTTTTGCTCATTAATATTGTTATTGATGTTATCCCTTCAGTGAAACCCAAAGATGGTTTGTTTCAAGCAAACCGCGTGTAAGACTTTGGGGGTCTCGGTGTATGCCTACCGTCAGATGTTGGAGCAGGTAGGGAACTAGTAGTTGCCTAATGTTTATAAACTTTAGGTTTAAAATTTGGTAGTAATTTGACTTAAGATATATTTGGTCTGTAATAATAAAGATGTTAGATGTTGTTCAAACTCATTCCTGTGTATTCGGGGATTGTGGTTAAGGGTTGTAGCTTTAATATTCTATCTTTTGTAGTACTTTACTATATAATTAATATTATGCTTATTTTTGCTAGTTAGTAGTGTGGGTCCGTCACAGCTAATCTCGGGGAGTCTCGTTTTCTTGACCGTCTCCAATATATAAGAACTCTGGCCTGAACTAGTCTTTACCCTATAAAGTCATTCTCAATTGGGTTAAAGCTTCTCCTTCTATCCAACACCTCAGGCTTCAATTTTCCTAAAAATGAGATGTCATTGTCGAAAGAACCTTTTTTTGACTCGAAGGTTATAATAAGAGACTGCTTTTTATGATGAGCCACTATTTTAGCGCGTGCTTCATCTTGTGCCTCATCAATCAGATCCAGAGACAACCTTTGGCCCTCTTCATTAACTTTCAGTTCATACTCCTTAATCCTAGGAAAAGCTCCATAAGCCAACATAAACGGGGTTGCTCTTGTCGTGACCTTACAAGTGGTTCTGTAAGCTCAAAGTATTGGTAGTACTTTATCCACCCAGTTGTTTCAAGATTGCTCCACTCTTTCCGTTAGTCCATCAAGGATAATTCGATTGGCTACTTTAGGTTTTCTATTAGCCCGGGGATGAGTCACAGATGTAAATCGCAATTGAATTTCATTTTCATCATAATATTTTTTAAACTTTTCATTATTGAACTACCTTTCATCATCGGTTATCAAGATATGAAGAATTTCATATATGCACATGACATTATCCCAAAGGAACTGGGCCACTTTCTTTGTAGTTATCTTGACTAATGGATTGACTTTTATCCATTTGGTGAAGTATTCAATAAATATTATGAGAAACTTTTTTTGTGCAAATGCCACGGGAAATAAACCTAGAGTATCCATCCCCCACATTGCAAAAGGTATGGGGCAACTAATCGAGGTCATCATTTTTTGGGGTTGCCTCATGATGGGGGCATTCTTTTGGCATCATTCACAACTCTGAAAGTAGATTTTGGAATCAACCATCATCTCTAGCCAGTAAAATTCCGATTGAGTAATCGTTATCCAAAGGTTTTCCCCCCAAGTGATGTTTGCAAATACCTTCATAAACTTTTGCCAAATCTAACTATGCTTCATCGGGCCTAAGCCAATATAGATACAGGATGACAAATGTTCTTTTGTACAAAATCCCATCAATCAAGGAACATCTTAGCATCCTCGCATAGAGTTTTCGTGCTCCCATAGCATCGCTTGAGAGCCACTATATTTGTAACATCCCCAAATCTAGGGTCAGGATAGGGTGCCACTAAACAATAATATACAGATGACCCCTCAATTCCGGATCGTTTACAGGTTATGGTATGAAACAAAAATCTAACCTTTTAAAATCTATAACAACTAAATAAAAGTTTATTACCTCTGTACTAACTCCCTTGTCTTTTTCACTCTAACATCTCCATCGTCTTGCAGTTGAGATCTCTCTATTTTTTTGCTGTCCATTAAGAGCTATTCACTGTAATCCTCATTTGAAACTGAAAGAAATAATAATTCATAAAGCAAGAGTGAGCCAAAATGCCCAACAAGTAACATAATCTTTAAGTAATTTATAAGCATTTTTATTTATTTATGGTAGTTGAGCGAATAAAACATTGGCCTTTATTAGCCCTCAATTATAAATAAAAAGCAACGAGTAATTTACTGATTCATCTTTTAAATCAGGTCTTTGTCCGGTTTTGTAATCATAGAACCTTTCAAGAAGGAATGTCGTCAATGGCGATCAACAATACATTAGACTGGACACTAGATCAACGTTCACACTCATACCCTGTTGATCAATCAGAATATAGTGTAGACCTGTACCTACCTGTATAGATCCATTCGGGTACCTATGCACTATGGCCTAATATCAGAGGTCCGGTCCATCCCCGGCCCTTAGGGTCCAGTCCATCCCTGGCTATATTGTAACCATCCAGTCCGTAGAGTATTTTGATATCAAATCATTTTGATTTCAAAACATCCCGATTCAGGGTTTACAAATAACCCAGAATAATATTATTTGCTCAAGAGATCAATCAATAATAAAGGAACAATAATGAAGGGGACTTGCATAATTAAGTATAATTGCAGCGAATTATAAAATATTTAACTATTCTAAACTTAGAATATGAAAGAAATACTTGCAGTATATCATAAGAAATTTCAGGAATACTTGTCTTTGGCCTTTAGCAATAAAACGGCCATCTTAGTCTGACATATTATTATCTTTCTATTTTAATATGTTACTCCTGCCATTGCTAGAAGCTAGATACTCGATACTATTCCATTCCATTTTTATCCAACGCTTGGTTCTTATCGTCTTAAACAATCCGCATCTAGCGGAGCTTTTCCTACCGAACGCTAGGTTATCTTTAAACCGACTTCGAGACGTGGGTCTTTTGTCTAGATCCTACAGAATCGAAATACCCTCAATTAGACGGTCACTTATGCTTGACATAATATCACTATCAATTCTACCCGTACGATTCCATAATGTATCTCATATTTATACGAACTATCTCAACACCCAAACAGATAAAGCTCACATACTCGAAATTTGGTTTGGTAGTAATTTTTAGAAAATTTGTATAACCGCTATTACATGAAATAGGGTTATTGGACTCTTTTTGGCAAAATATTTCACCGAATGACATCCCTTATTAATTTACTACACACAATAAATTTTAAAAATATTTTATCATGATACGAAAATAGTTTTCGTAAAATATTTTATAAATATAATATAATATTACATATTCAACTAATATCCCCGATCATTACAGGATACGTTTTCATATTTTCGAAATCCATTTCTCAAAGATCGGACAGCGTCTCCTCTATTTATCAGACTATCTCGTCGAAAGATAATTATTACAACCGGTATTTCTAAACCCTATCTATATATAATTATGTGTTTATAATTGAGATTTAAATTATGTTAAATTATAAATGTGGATGATCTATATGTTGAGTGCCTACAAATTAAGTGTTTAATGTATTAGTTTATATAAAAAATTTTGAAAGGAAAATCTTATCATTTAGTATTTTAAATGATAATCAAAAGTACTTCATTTTATATGAAAAATCGATTTTAAAAATCTTTTAACAACAAATTTTCAAATCTTATATCATTAAATTTCTAAAATTATAAGCTATTTTATGATATATATTTTGTGATTTATGGAAGTGCATTTATATTTATAGAAATTGTTTTACATAAATTAGTTGGATTTTAATTTGCAATTTACTTAATTTCCCATGCATGCATTTTGATCCCAATACAAGTTAAGGGCAAACTTGGAATTTCCAACCCCACTAACTACTAATTCACTATCCAAAGTACTACCTTATCCTTGCATGCAAAATAGCACAAGTTTGCTTGAAGGTTACTCTTGTCAATTCTCAATTCCACTCACTTCTTTTAGTCAAATAAAAATAATAAAAATCAAGTACAAGATGTTATAATCATCTCACTTCACTCCACCCTCACCTCACTATCTCATCCCTCTCCACTCTCTCTCGACAAAACCCCCCCCCCTCGGCCTTTCCCTTAGCCGAAGCCCACCCCCCTCCGTTTCTTCATTTTTTATTTAAACATACACCTTCCATTTAATTAATATCACCCCCATATCTTGTTCTTTAATAATCCAAATATTTTAGGGTGAAAAGTTTATATTTTGATCTTGCATGTCATAGTTTTAACTAGAACTCAAAATATAATCTTGATCCTCATGGATTTAAGGTTGTATTATTAAGAGAACTACAAGGAATGGTGAATGCCAAGTCATGAGAGTGAAACTGTTGCTTATATGGTCATTTCCCTTCCATTTCATTCGGCCATGACCATAAGGGTGCCGAATGAATGATTCTTAATGGTGTTTCTTTGTTGCTTTGTTGATTTTTGAATGTTTATGTGATAATAGCTTGGTTTTGGAAATAAAAACTTGATAAAACTCTTTGCATGCTAAGTGATCACATAGTTATGGTTAATTCTAGGCTTGCACGTTGATTTTATTATAAAATTATTTTGGAAACCATATTATTTTTGGCTTGTAAACTCGAAAGCATCAATGCATAGGTCCAACTCATGATTTTCGAAAGTTCTTGATCATTTGGTTTGATTTTTGTTAATAATCTCTAATTTCAGTTGAGTTAAGATATCAAATATTATTTGTGCTCCTTGCTATGTGTTTTTGATTCATATATATTTGAAGGATTTAAGTGTTACTTTCGAATTTGAGATGACTTGTAATTAGTGTATTGTGTTAATTATTGTTTTGCTATATTGCACCTTAGGAAATGATGATCTCCACTAAGCCATTTTTGTGTGTGGGAGTTTTAGTTCATTAAATTGCCTTAGTTGGGGTTTGGTTTGAGTTTTGGTTGATGTTTGGTTTGGTTTGTCAAGTGGGAAACATGGTGAAAAGGGGTACATTAGATTCTGCAGAATTTCAGTTTGGTTCCATGAGGTTTAGAGTGAGATTTGGCCATATTATTGTAATGAACTTTGAGGCCCAAGACACCAGAAGTTAGAACTAGGAATATACTTTAGATTTCAGGCGTTTATTAGAGGTTTGTAGGTTGTTTGGTTAGGTGCACGAGTGAAAACACTAAATATGTCCAGTAGGGGATAGTTTTGTTGCAACTTAGAAATGGGGAGTTTTGACCATGTCATGGGTAGGCCCTCACTATGCCTCGGTTAGCCCTAGTTAGAGGGAGTTTCAGAGGAGTTTTTCCAGCCATAGTTCATAGGAATTGAGTTAGAATCTTGTGTCACAAGTTAGTATAAATCAGGACACTTTTCTGTCCAGAAAATAGGGAAACATTGGACTTTAAGCTTAGGGCCAGGTAGGCCCAAGCTAGGCCCTTGAGCCACACCAAGTTTGGGAGTAGCCTTATGATCAGAAGAGTCTAGTGTAAAAGTTTGGGAGGTAAAATTGAAGTGTAAGGGTGTCAATTGCACTCAAAAACCCATTGGTGTCATCCTGAAATCACTATAATGAGCCCAATCACTTAACCTTTAGTTTTAGGGCACTTATGAGTGAGGCCTAGGTTGACCATCATAGTTATAAGATATTATGAGGTCAGTAGAGTGTAAGGCCTAATTAAGGGTCTATAAGAACTTGATGGTTAGAAAAGGTACTTCGAGTTATGAGGTCGATATTAGGAGTTTTGACTAGTTTAGCATAACTAAGTGACTTGAGTAAGTGGAGTGGGATCATCCAAACTTAGTAATGCAATATAGTGTGTTAATATATTATTATGTACTTAAATGTGTTATGTAAGCATATGTGGCTATGTGAATTATTATGCTTATAAGGTAATTGTAAGTGTGTATGTGTATATAGGCCTAAGTGCCAATGTGCATAATTTTGGTTTATAATTAGGTTCAGTTAGTTAGTATATATTATAATGAGGTTATTATTATTTTGTGTAGGCTCTCGAGATGAGGGTAAGCTTGCCATTAAAGTCGAGTGAAGTTCCAGTTGCTCCCACCTGCCAGTCAAGTCAAGCGTTTCTCAAGGCAGGTGTTTCAACCTACCTTTTTGTTTACACTGCAAGTGTGTGATAACCCAGTTCTTATATATGATGCGAGTGTTCTAATTCACCTTGATATATATAATCCAAGTGGTTCCAAATCTATCTTTCATATTATATGCAAGTTCCATGAACCCTCAAGTATTTATTGCAAGTAGTTTAACTTTACTTGAAGAATTCTATGCAAGAAATCAAAAGTCATACCATGCTAGTATACCAAAGTAATTGTGATGATGAACCATGTGCAAGTTATACTCAGTAACCTTATCTTGATACCTAAAAGTCGGTTATTCCTTAAAGTTGTTCATGATTGCTTGATAACTATATCCTTACCCCTAAAACATGATACCCTGTTATACTTTGAACTGATGCTCACCTTCTTTATATTTTAATACCTATGTCTTATCTGGAACCATTACCTTGAACCTAGTTTGACTGAGTTCCTTTATACTATCCAAAAACCCTGTGAAACCTCATTGTCAAATTCCTTGTGAATAGAAACTTTGTGATTCCATTTGATAAGGTATCAGTCTAGTTGATCATGGCTTTAAAGTTGATCTAGAACCCTTGATAAAGATGTTCATTGTTTAATAGATTAACCATCACTTGGCATCAATTCAATTTTTATAATAAAACTTAAAAAGTGGATTTTCAGTTCCAAAGGGGGACAAATATTTTCTTTAAATAGTGGATCTGGACTGAGACGCAAGTCCTTTACGCTCTTAATTTGTAGGCTTAAAGGTTGCCTAGGGATCCCATTAATGTTCTAGAACCCAGCGAGGTTCGGGATTACTTCGCGGATGATCATCGGCTGTAATCCGTAGCATCATAAAATGGTTTTTGATAAAGAAATGGTTTTGAATTGTTTTATTACAAGAAAAGATGCCATCACCCTGAGAGTTTATCTCTTGATACTATATTGTTGAATTTTTCATTTCCTTTGTTATTCCTTTATTCTTGCTTATGTATATTATAGCGCTTGTTGAGCATTCGGCTCACTACTTACTTTCATCCTGATATTATAGCTATCAGATATGGTTAGATTCAAGTAGACAGCGCGTAAGACTTGTGATGCCGATTCGTATGTTCGAGCTCAGGTAGATTAGTGATCATTTTGTGTGAGGACTCGATGTTAAAAATCAGGTTGTAGTAGTTAATAGTATTGGGCTATTCGAAACCCTAAACAGTAAGATCTTGTATTCGGATGTATTTATTTCCTTTTATTAACTATTGTAATAATTTGTATAATATCTATTGTTAAAGTTGGGGTGTGACAGGTTTTGGTATCACAGCTATGGTTTAGAGACCATGGATAGCCCAAATATGTTATATATGTATATAGGTTTATAATATTATACGAAAGTGTAGGTATAGGTTATTCGAGTCATCGGCTAATTATTCTCTTATATATATATATATATATATATATATATATCTATGCATTGTTTGGCAGCAAAGGGTGTATTCCTCATCATCCTCTGAACCGTCGGACACAATTGCTTTCTCCGTGTATGCTGAGTTGAGGCGTGAGTTCGACAGGCTTCAAGGCAAGTACGATCGACTGTTAGAGCGATTGAAGAACGTGTATCCGAATAGTCAAAATTATGGAGGAAAGCTTAAGGAGCAGATGACTGCGAGACTTGAGACCTTGGTTCAGTACGTTAACACCAAGCTTGACGAGATGCCATCGCACCGAGACCGTTCCAGCCAGTATACTATCCAGATGATTGCGGATGAGCTCCAGAGTATTGTGAAGACACTTCGTGAGGAGAAGACTACCGGAGCCCGATCTGATGGAGCGGAGCCTTAGTTCTTTCCATTATCTACTTCTCATGTCATTATATTGTTGGACTTTGTAGAATTCCATGTTGTTTTCCTTTACTTAAGCATGTTATCCCTAAGTTCAGACTCTATTCCGATCTTGATGTACCTTGACCTTAATTTTAATAATTATGCACTATCTTTCTATTTGCTTTCAATTGTTCTCATGCCTTTATATGCACCATCCTTATCGTTTAATTTAAAACTCGGTTGAATGAATATAATGACTTGTGACACCTTAACCTTGAAATTTTCTGTATTGTTCATACCTGTTTTGATATAACTTCAATTTCAGGATCATGCCACCTAAAAAGAAGAACCCGACAACAACTTCTACCACAGATCCTAATATTCTTCGATTACTGGAAACCTTACAACAACAAACAAATGCTATAGCTCAACAACAAAGAACTCTTCAAAAACAATTTGAAAACCAAGATAATCGTGAACCACACCAACCACCCGATCCACCAGTACCACCTCGACAAATTGTCACTTTCAAAGCTTTTCAGAATGTGAATCCACCTGTATTTCAGAATGTGAATTGCTAACACATGGATTAGGGAAATGGAAAGAGCTTTTGAATTGGTTCAACTAGGGGAAGATCAGAAGACGCCATATGCTACTTATTTTCTGAAAGGGGAAGTCATCTATTGGTGGGATTCAGTGAGGGCTATGGAAGCAAATCAGCCAGTTTCTTGGGAAAGGTTTAAGAGGTTATTCCAGGAAAAGTATTACCCTAAGTACATGCAGAATCAGATGGAGCTTAAATTTCTTGAATTGAAGCAAGGAAGTATGTCTGTATTGGAGTACGAGAAGAAGTTTACGGAGTTGTCAAGGTTTGTGACGAAATATACCAACACTGAGGAAGAGAAGGCAAAAAGATTCCAACAAGGATTAGAACCTTGGATCAGAGATAGAGTGGCTATGTTTGAGCTTGATACTTATGTTGGAGTAGTACATAAAGCTTCTCTAATTGAGAGTAATGGGATTCAGTCAAGGAAAGAAAAGGATAACAAGAAGAGAAAGGTTCCATTTTATGGAGAGAAGTCTGAAACCGGAAGCTCACAAGATAGGAGTGTGAAAAAGGATTGAGTTCCACAAAGGAAGAAATTTTCAGAAGAAGGAAAATTTGAATAAGAGAAAAGATCCTAAGGGGAACAACCAGTCAAGCCAAGGACAAGTTGGAGAAAATAGATTTCAGAGACCAGAGTGCAAGCATTATGGAAAAAGACATTCAGGAATGTGTAATAAGCTGAACATGACATGCTATAGATGCAACCAGAAGGGGCACTTGGCTAACGAGTGTAAGATACCAAAGCCGGGAGTTACATGCTATAAGTGTGGAAAGGCTGGACACATAGCTAGGGAATGCAAGTCAACTGGACCAGTCAAGGCTTTGATGAACGTGGCAAGTACTAGTGCTCACATGCCAACTGAGGTATTGGCATTACCTCCACCGTCTACAACAGCTCCACATGCAACAACAAGGATATTTGATCTAAAGATGAAGGATGCTGTTCAGAATTCTGAGGTGATAGTAGGTAAACTTTTAATGAATAATGTTGAAGCTAAGGTATTAATTGATTCTGGAGCTGCTAGATCTTTTATATCAGAAACTTTCGTTGATAAACTTAAATGTGATAAAATGACCCTAAACGAGGTAATAGATGTGGTAATTGCGAACCAATAGAAGATTCTTGTAAGTCAATTCTGTCCTAAGTGCGAGATTGATATTTCAGGGCATAAATTTTCAGCGGACTTGATACTTTTCAAGTTAAGGGAGTTTAACATAATCTTAGGCATGGATTGGTTTAGGAGAGAATAACGCTCAGATAAATTGTAAATCTAAGAAAGTGTATTTAAGGACGGAAAATGGAGAGAAAGTGGTATTTAAGGGTAAGAGGCAAGAGCGATTGTTTCTTACAATCGTCCAGGCTAAGAAATTGCTTAGGAAAGGTTGTGAATCGTTCCTAGCCTATGTAGTAGATTCAGAAAGAAAGAGTGTAACGACCGAGGAATTACGCTTGTATTATGTTATAATAATAATAAATTATGTGTATTATTATGTGATTAAATGTGTTAAGTCGTTGAACCCTAACTGTTATGTGTTATGTGTTGGTTGTTTTGATCCAAACGTGTTTTGGATATTTATTGAGCGTTCTATCGTCAGTTATATATATTATATCAAAACCCGTACAGCTCAAACAGTATTTTAAAAGCCCGTATTTCAAACAAAATCATTGGCTCTGTTTTATTAAAAATGCCCTATACCGTATAGCTATTCTGAACCCCTAGACGTTTTACAAACTGACCTTTTTCGTGAAAAAACGATTTTTCCGGACCCCTTCGGGTACCAAAAACCCCACAAAAATCACATTTTTATTTTTATATGATTATGAAATTATCATATATCATTTTTCTTTGTATTTTTGTATTTTTCACAATTTTTGGGAATTTTTAGTATTTATTTTGTAATTATTGGATATTTAAAAATTCATTATTAATACCCAAAAATTATAAAAATTGGGGCCAAATATTTTTATTAAGAGTGTAATTAGCCCCTTAATTTTACTTAGGGGTATTATTTTCATAAATATAAATACCTGAATTATTATTAATTAAATCAGTTAATTACAATTAAAAATCAGAAAAAAAGAAAAAGAAAAAGAAAGGGAATTAGGGTTAGGGTTTGTGAAGAACAGAGCAGGAGGATCAAAGGCAATTTTGATCGTGATTCCGGCATCCAAATCGAACGTGTGAGTACTCGTTTTGAAGCTTGTGATCTGTACTTTCTGTTCATGTACTTATTTTCATTGATTATTGAGTTGATTTTTGATTAGTATTTTCGGGTTTTAATTTTGAATTCGGGTTTGAATTTCTAGTTGTTGTTTGATGTTATGGTTGTTAGAGACGATTAGATCGTCGATTTTGGAGTCGAACGACACCGGTTTCGTCGATTTTGGTTGTGGTTTGCGAGCTCGCCGGATTTTGACGTCGCCGCCGTCGTTCTTAATCTCCGGCTATGTTCGACGAGGAAGAAGGACGGGGAAAGGCCAGGAAGCAGAAGGGGAGCATCGTTTTGTTGCTGTATGTCGAAAACGTAGAAGAAGCAAGTTGGAATTGACGTTTCGTCTCGCCGGAAGTTTCCGCCGGTGTCGGATTCTGGGGAAAGGGGCCGGTGTTCTTCGTGACCCGATTGGGTCGAAGACGACCCGGTTTCCAACCCGGAAACGACCCGGGTTTGATCCTTCAGAACCCAAATCCAGTTCCCTGATTGCGTTTTTGGGAAATTAATTATTTATTATATTTTAGTATATTAAAATTAGTTTTTAGTAATTCTAAAAAAATTAAATAAAAATTAGTTTTGAATTCTGAAAATTAATATTATTAATTTCTAAATTATTTTATTAAATTATAAATTCGAATTTATTTATTTAATTAATTATTTAATTACTTATCTAATTATTTATTAATTATCTAATTAATTAATAATTGGGTAATTAATTAATAATTAGGTAATTAATTAATAAATAAAGATTAGAAATAATTAAATAATATGATTAATAATTCGATAATTAGTTATTATTACGAGTAATGATTCGATAATTGAATTATTATTCGAGCGTTAGTTATTTGAATAATATTGTAATAATTATTCGTATCGTATAATTAGATATCCGTAATTAATTAATTAACGAATCGTACGAGTTTCAATAATAATCTAATAGATCGATAATTATGCGGGAATTGCGAGTGGCTCGTGAAGATACGAGTGATTAATCGTTAAGTAATCTATAATTCGAATAATTCGTAGCTATTCGATAAATAGCGTATCAGTTAATTAAGTTGATTGATTATTTGTAAATAATCGATCTAATCGAATAAATATCGATAAGTTATAAATATTATAATAAATTGTGATTAATCCTAATAATTAGGGATTTATTATTTTAAATTATTAAATAAGTAATTATTAATTATTTATTAATTATTTATTTATTAAATATTTAAACAGTGATTAATTATTTCGATAATTAATCACATAATTTTCAATAAATCGTAACTTCTTCGTTTTAACTCCAAAAATTATAAAAAAATTATTTTTGACTTTGATTTTTCTTAAATAATTATTTAAAAATTATTTTAGGATTTAAAAGGTTATAATAATTATTTATATTGAATAATAAATTGAATTATCAGTGTTTAATTCATAACAATTCAACCGTTAGTCCGATTTGAGTGAAACGAAGACCCCTAGACTCAGAAAAATGAGACGAATCCAATAAAAATAGTTGTAAGTTATAATTTCTTTTGAAAAAGAGTGGTTGGTGATAATTGATAGTTCGAAGGTCCTAGTAGGGATATAATTAAGCCGAATAAATCCCGAAAAATTATAATAAAATCAGATACGACTAGTAATGCAGATATAAGTCCAGAATTGATTCTAAAAATAATTATAAATCTAGAAATTAATTGTGTGCTTTACGTGTTACGTGTTATATGTGATTATGTGTATAAATGTGTTGTGTAAATATATGTATATATATATACGAGTCAGATAGAAACGCGTGGGTAGACTGATAAGGTTGCGTGATATCAATTCAAGATACACGTATGTAGTAAATTATCTAAACACCTATCTTTCTATGATTTGTTCAGTGTTAGCAAGGCAGAGCAAGCTAGGGTCAGAAGGCAGTAAGTTAAACCAGGTTAAGTACGCGCAAGGCAAGTTTTTCCCCTATTCTAAATTCAGAATAGTGATTTATATTTCCTTTCTATCGTATCAATTCTCTTTGATAATTATTGTTCATATACATTGTTACCCATTTATATCACTTGTTCCATTTCATTTCAATTCTTGATTTACCCAATTTATTGAATTCCTGTTCATATTTCAATTCCTTTACCCTATATATATTCTGGTATATCCTGGTGTTGGGATATATCAATAGCATACCGATTGTTCAGGATGCTCAGCCTTGGACTGGATGGTTACTATAAAGGCTGGGTTTTTTTTCCCAGACCATTAATTAATAGGCCATAGTTGCCTGAGTACTCCTTATGTTGGTTGGGTCTATGCAGTTGGGTATAGATCCGCACTATATTCTGACTGATCAGCAGATTATAGTGCATATGTTGGTTCTTGTTTCCAGTCTTATTCATTTGGCACTCGCCATCATTGGCAAATTATTATCATATACAGATACAGATGGTTGTTACAACCAACAGCTTATTGTTTCTCTTATGTCTCTTTCTCTATACCATATATATATACTTTTGCAGGCTTGTTGAGCAATTTTGGCTCATTTCTTTTATTGTCACTCCTATTGTTTTATAGTTAAGGTAGAGAATGAAACCCATCAGGACCCGCGTAGTCAAGAAGCGAGTCAAGCAGCGGGACCCTCTTATACCAAGAGTGTTCCTTCCTATTCCCGAAGAGAGCTTTGAATTGCCAGATCAGGTGTAGCAGGATAAGTAGTAATGTTGGGTTGAATAAGAGTTTTGTGTAGTTTGAATAAAAGATTGCGTAGTGAAACTGTAGATAGAATAAAGTTTTGTAATAAAGAGAGTTCTTGAAACAGGTTTTATTTAGTTGGGTTTGTAATAAAGGGTAGTGTATGATTCTTGTTTCCAACCTCAAACCTTAAAAGATCCTGAGTAGTGATAGTTCGGGGTAATTATTATATTAATATTCCGCTTGTGCAGGTATAGTTGGTAATTGTTGTTAATAATGCCCCAAATCTATACCCCGGATTTGGAGGGTGTTATAGTTGGTATCCGAGCTTAGGTTTGACCTTGGAAAACAAGAATGTTAGGGTTAAGATAAGATAGGAAAATAAGATAGAATGAGATTGAGAGTGTTAGGACTGTTTGTCTATGTGATTAGAAGTTATGAGTTATAGGATTGTGATTTGATTGTTTTGTGTTATTATTTTTATGTATATTAGATGGCTTCTTTATCATCATCTACGGAGAGGACCGAGACAGATCCAGTGGATGCACAGGTAGTAGCCCCAGTGTCAGGACAGATCTTACCTCCATTACCACCTGAGCCAGCACCAGAGATACCACTTCCCCCGGAGGTACCAGGTTTTGCAGATTATTTTCCATATGTTGAGCCAGAGATACCAGATATTCCACCATTAGAGTTTCCGATGTTTGATATTCCTGATATGGTTAATCTTCCGCAGTGGGAGGATTTAGAGCCTCAGATTCCTATGCCACCAGTTGAGATTCCAGAGATGCCACCGATGGAGCCAGAGGCAGAGCCGCCTGTGTATGCGCCTATGGAGCAGCCTGTCTTATTTCCTGCCCCATTAGCCATTTATGCACCTGTCCCAGGAGTGTATCAGTTTCCTCAGCCAGAGTTTATGGATGAGATCGTAGTAGATGGACCATTACCTTCTCGAGGTTCCAGCACTGATCTTCAGGAGCATCATACCGTGACTTACCAGCGCTTTCAGGCAGAGAGGGAGGAGAGGATTAGATGGCAGAACCAGTGTAGAGAGATTCTTGGATTGTATGAGACACAGACGGATGGTCCTGTCAGAGCATTACGACCGGATTATATACTGAGAGAGAGACTACATCATATTCACCGGGTTAGTTCGCAGCAGCTTACTGAGTTGAGACAGCAGGATCTTAGTGCGGAGACAGCATATCGCAGAGCATTGGGACTTACCGAGGCAGTGCTAGAGGCAGTGCGGGAGGAGTTGAGCCACGTACCACCAGGATTTTGAGACCAGCAGATCGATGAGTGTTGTATTATGTATATTTTGTAGATAGAGGCAGCATAGTATTGTATGACTAGTTTGTATGAGTATAGCTACTGACTCTGACTGATAGTAGTAGCAGTACGACTGTTATATTATAGGGTTTTGTATCAAGCACTGACACCTGTAGCTGGTGTCCTACCTATATATATATATGAGATAATCTTTTGCATGTTTTCTTTATTTTATTTCCAGTCATTTAAGCATTTACATTTATTTCAGTACCATTACATATTTACAAATGTAGTTTTATTCACGATCATGTTGTTGTAAAAAAAAAAAAAAAAAAAAAAAAAATTAACATATCATACTGTTTTATTTATTCAGTTATTTAATAAGTTATTTTTATTTCTATTTCTCGAATCGACTGTTTTAATATATGTTTAATATACTGTTATTAAATAAGATCCATTATTTATTTATCAGAAAAATGGCACCTAAGAGAAAAGCGCAGCCCGACTCATCGAATGGAAACACCGAGGGCCAAAACAATAATATACAGATGGATCAGATGTTTAATCTCATGCAACAGCAGATGTTGATGATGCAACAACAAATGCAGCAGCAGCAACAGCAGTTCCAGCAACAGATGTTACAGCAAGCCGCTCATCCAGGACATCAAATACCACCAGCAGCACCTACGACTACTTTCAAGCAATTTCAGTCGGTGAAGCCACCGGAATTTATGGGTTCCACAGATCCTACAAAAGCGAGAGCTTGGCTGAAAGAGATGGAAAAGGCTTTTTCGTTGGCAAAGGTCGAGGAAGAGCAGAAGACAGATTTCGCTAGCTATTTCCTAAAAGGCGAAGCTAATTACTGGTGGGAATCAAAGAAAGCTTTGGAGGAAGGTGTGGTGAACTGGAACAGATTCACTGATCTTTTCTTGGAGAAATATTTTCCTCGTTTTATGAAGAACCAGATGGAGATCAAGTTCCTGGAGCTGAAACAAGATAACTTATCGGTTGCGGATTATGAAACCAAGTTTACTGAATTGGCAAGGTTTGTTCCAGAGCAGGTGGATACGGACGAGAAGCGGGCCAAGAGATTTCAGCAAGGATTAAAACCATGGATTCGTAGCAGGGTAGCTGTGTTTGAATTGACAGCTTATACGGCTGTTGTTCAGAAAGCTATGATTATTGAAGGAGAAAGCGAAGCAGCTCAGAAAGAGAAAGGACCAGGGAATTTTCAGAATCGTTTCAACAAAAGGCCGGGATTTCAAGCTCGGGGAAAAGTTAATTTCAAAAGGCCAGAGCAAAACAACCAGAGGATGGGTAATCGACTACCTGCCCCAACTCAGCAAAGGCTTATTCGACCGCCTATACCTGATTGCAGAACGTGTGGTAGAAAGCATACAGGAGTTTGCAACAAGCTAAATGTTACGTGTTTCAAGTGCAAGCAAAGGGGACACTATTCTGGAGAATGTCCAATGGGAAAGGCAGAAGTTACTTGTTTTCAATGTGGGAGAAAAGGACATATCGCCAAAGACTGCAGAGGAATTGCAATGGCTGCCAGTATTCCAAGAGTTTTAGCATTACCTCCACCTCCACTACCACAGCAAAATCAGCCCAGAGCAAGGACTTTCAACATGTCAATGAAGGAAGCGGTACAGAGTCCGAATGTGGTTGCAGGTACACTTCCTGTAAATTCCGTAAATGCTTTAGTATTGATTGATTCAGGAGCTACTAGATCTTTTATTTCTGAAGCTTTTATCTCTAAGATAGATTGTGAGATTCAGTGGTTGGATGAAGTGTTAGTCATAAAATTAGCAAATAATGATCAGGTTGCAGTAGATCGAGTATGTCCGAGCTGTGATATTGAGATAGGGAGATGTCATTTTTCAGTTGATTTGATACCTTTTAGGTTAGGGGAGTTTGATATTATTTTAGGAATGGATTGGCTGTCTAGTAATAATGCTCAAATTGACTGTGCGAATAAGAGAGTGAAATTGCAAACTGAAGAAAATGAAACAGTAATATTTAAAGGTGAGAAGCAACAGCAGAAATTCCTATCAATAATGCAGACGAGAAGATTGCTACGTCAAGGATGTCAAGCTTATTTAGCCTATGTACGGGATGTTGATAAGGGAGATTTGAAGATTGAAGATATTCCTGTAGTTTGTGAATTTCTTGATGTTTTTCCGGACGAATTACCAGGACTTCCACCAGATCGAGAAATCGAGTTCACTATTGATTTGCCGCCAGGGACTGAACCAATTTCGAAAGCTCCATATAGAATGGCACCTGTTGAAATGAGGGAATTAGCAAAGCAGTTGCAAGAACTTCTTGACAAAGGAATTATAAGGCTAAGTGTATCCCCATGGGGTGCGCCAGTATTGTTCGTGAAAAAGAAGGATGGTAGTATGCGATTGTGTATCGATTATCGTGAGCTGAACAAGTTAACTATCAAGAATAAATATCCTTTACCTCGCATTGATGATTTATTTGATCAATTAAAAGGAGCAGCATGGTTTTCGAAAATCGACTTACGATCAGGCTATCATCAGTTAAAGATCAAGGCCGAAGATATTCCAAAAACAGCGTTTAGAACAAGGTACGGACACTATGAATTTCTTGTGATGGCTTTTGGATTGACGAATGCACCTGCAGCGTTTATGGATTTGATGAATCGAATATTCAAGAAGTATTTGGATAAGTTTATTATTATATTTATTGATGACATCTTGATCTATTCAAAGACGGAAGAAGAGCATGCAGCGCATTTAAGAACGACATTGGAAATATTACGGAAGGAGCAGCTTTATGCAAAATTTTCCAAGTGCGAATTTTGGTTGAAAGAAGTGCAGTTTTTAGGGCACATCATCAGCAGAGAAGGTATTCAAGTTGATCCAGCAAAGATTGAAGCCGTGTTGAATTGGGAAAGACCAAAGACGCCGACAGAGGTTCGAAGTTTCTTAGGTTTGGCAGGATATTATCGAAGATTTGTCAAAGATTTTGCGAAGATAGCTACACCGCTGACCAAGTTAACTCGACAAAGTGAAAAGTTCGAATGGAATAGTAAGTGTGAAGAAAGTTTTCAAGAATTGAAGAATCGGTTGGTGACGGCACCAGTATTAGTATTGCCAGACGAGCAAGGAAATTTTGTTATCTACAGTGACGCTTCATATCGTGGTTTAGGATGTGTATTGATGCAACATGGTAATGTCATTGCCTATGCGTCGAGACAACTTAAACCCCATGAACAGAAATATCCTACGCATGATCTGGAATTAGCAGCAATTGTTTTTGCATTGAAGCTTTGGAGACATTATCTGTACGGTGAAAAATGTGAAATCTACACGGATCATAAAAGTCTGAAGTATATCTTCACGCAAAAGGAACTAAACATGCGACAACGTCGATGGCTGGAATTGATTAAAGATTACGATGTTACAATTAGCTATCATCCAGGAAAAGCAAATGTTGTAGCGGATGCGCTAAGCAGAAAAGAAAGATTAAATCGGTTAACTTCATGCGAAGAATTGGCCAGGGAATTCGATAAATTGGAAATCGAAATTCATATTTCCGATGAATCTGCAGAAACTATCTACGCTATGACTTTTCAACCAGAATTGCTGGAAAAGATTCGCCGTTGTCAAGAAGAAGTGATGAGTCAAGACGACAACTTAACAGGAGAAGAGATTACAACTCAGAAAGATAATGAAGGAATTTTACGTTTTGCGTCAAGAATCTGGATCCCTAACGTGACAGAATTAAAAGAAGAAATTATGCAAGATGCGCACAATTCGAAGTATTCCATTCATCCAGGAAGCACGAAAATGTATCGCGATTTGAAGGAAAACTTTTGGTGGCCGAATATGAAGAAGGAGATAGCAGAATGGGTGAGTAAATGTTACACATGCCAGCGAGTTAAAGCAGAACACCAACGTCCGAGTGGGTTATTGCAACCATTAGACATTCCAGAATGGAAATGGGAACATCTAGCGATGGATTTTGTGGTAGGTCTACCGAAGACTAGGGCAAATCATGATGCGATATGGGTAATCATTGACAGACTTACGAAGTCGGCACATTTTCTACCAATTAATGAAAGATTTTCGCTCGACAAATTAGTGCACATATATCTCAAAGAAATTGTGATGCGTCATGGAGTACCAGTATCAATTGTATCGGATCGAGATCCTCGTTTCAATTCAAGATTTTGGAGACAATTTCAAGAATGTCTAGGAACGAAGTTAAATATGAGTACAGCTTATCATCCGCAAACTGACGGCCAAAGTGAAAGGACAATTCAAACAATTGAAGACATGCTACGAGTTTGTGCAATCGATTTTGAAGGCAGTTGGGATGAACATTTACCCCTAGTGGAATTTTCTTATAATAATAGCTATCACGCCAGTATTGGAATGCCACCGTATGAAGCATTATATGGGAGGAAATGCAGATCACCCGTGCACTGGGATGAAGTTGGAGAACGCAAGATTTTGGGTCCAGAATTAATTCAGCAGACAAAAGAAAAGATTAATCTTATTCGAAAACGAATCGAGGCAGCACAAAACAGACAAAGCAGATATGCCAACCAAGCCAGGAAGGATATGGACTATCAGGAAGGAGAACATGTATTGCTTAAAATATCGCCATGGAAAGGATTGACCAGATTTGGCAATAAAGGGAAATTGAAGCCACGATACGTTGGGCCATTTGAGATTTTGAAGAAAATTGGGAAGGTTGCGTACGAGTTAGCTCTACCACCCCATATGCAGCACATTCACAACGTATTTCATGTATCTATGCTTAAGAGGTATAATCCTGATACAAAGCATGTAATAGAGTATGAACCAGTAGAACTTCAGGCAGATTTGTCATATGTAGAACAGCCAATAAGAATTCTAGATAGGCAAGAGAGGGTATTAAGAAATAAGTCTGTGTCATTAGTGAGAGTTTTATGGAGAAACCCAGTGGTTGAAGAATCAACCTGGGAGCTTGAAAGTGAAATGCTAGAAAAGTATCCTCAGTTATTTGCATAATTAGATTCTGAGGACAGAATCTTGTTAAGGGGGGGAGAATGTAACGACCGAGGAATTACGCTTGTATTATGTTATAATAATAATAAATTATGTGTATTATTATGTGATTAAATGTGTTAAGTCGTTGAACCCTAACTGTTATGTGTTATGTGTTGGTTCTTTTGATCCAAACGTGTTTTGGATATTTATTGAGCGTTCTATCGTCAGTTATATATATTATATCAAAACCCGTACAGCTCAAACAGTATTTTAAAAGCCCGTATTTCAAACAAAATCATTGGCTCTGTTTTATTAAAAATGTCCTATACCGTATAGCTATTCTGAACCCCTAGACGTTTTACAAACTGACCTTTTTCGTGAAAAAACGATTTTTCCGGACCCCTTCGGGTACCAAAAACCCCACAAAAATCACATTTTTATTTTTATATGATTATGAAATTATCATATATCATTTTTCTTTGTATTTTTGTATTTTTCACAATTTTTGGGAATTTTTAGTATTTATTTTGTAATTATTGGATATTTAAAAATTCATTATTAATACCCAAAAATTATAAAAATTGGGGCCAAATATTTTTATTAAGAGTGTAATTAGCCCCTTAATTTTACTTAGGGGTATTATTTTCATAAATATAAATACCTGAATTATTATTAATTAAATCAGTTAATTACAATTAAAAATCAGAAAAAAAGAAAAAGAAAAAGAAAGGGAATTAGGGTTAGGGTTTGTGAAGAACAGAGCAGGAGGATCAAAGGCAATTTTGATCGTGATTCCGGCATCCAAATCGAACGTGTGAGTACTCGTTTTGAAGCTTGTGATCTGTACTTTCTGTTCATGTACTTATTTTCATTGATTATTGAGTTGATTTTTGATTAGTATTTTCGGGTTTTAATTTTGAATTCGGGTTTGAATTTCTAGTTGTTGTTTGATGTTATGGTTGTTAGAGACGATTAGATCGTCGATTTTGGAGTCGAACGACACCGGTTTCGTCGATTTTGGTTGTGGTTTGCGAGCTCGCCGGATTTTGACGTCGCCGCCGTCGTTCTTAATCTCCGGCTGTGTTCGACGAGGAAGAAGGACGGGGAAAGGCCAGGAAGCAGAAGGGGAGCATCGTTTTGTTGCTGTATGTCGAAAACGTAGAAGAAGCAAGTTGGAATTGACGTTTCGTCTCGCCGGAAGTTTCCGCCGGTGTCGGATTCTGGGGAAAGGGGCCGGTGTTCTTCGTGACCCGATTGGGTCGAAGACGACCCGGTTTCCAACCCGGAAACGACCCGGGTTTGATCCTTCAGAACCCAAATCCAGTTCCCTGATTGCGTTTTTGGGAAATTAATTATTTATTATATTTTAGTATATTAAAATTAGTTTTTAGTAATTCTAAAAAAATTAAATAAAAATTAGTTTTGAATTCTGAAAATTAATATTATTAATTTCTAAATTATTTTATTAAATTATAAATTCGAATTTATTTATTTAATTAATTATTTAATTACTTATCTAATTATTTATTAATTATCTAATTAATTAATAATTGGGTAATTAATTAATAATTAGGTAATTAATTAATAAATAAAGATTAGAAATAATTAAATAATATGATTAATAATTCGATAATTAGTTATTATTACGAGTAATGATTCGATAATTGAATTATTATTCGAGCGTTAGTTATTTGAATAATATTGTAATAATTATTCGTATCGTATAATTAGATATCCGTAATTAATTAATTAACGAATCGTACGAGTTTCAATAATAATCTAATAGATCGATAATTATGCGGGAATTGCGAGTGGCTCATGAAGATACGAGTGATTAATCGTTAAGTAATCTATAATTCGAATAATTCGTAGCTATTCGATAAATAGCGTATCAGTTAATTAAGTTGATTGATTATTTGTAAATAATCGATCTAATCGAATAAATATCGATAAGTTATAAATATTATAATAAATTGTGATTAATCCTAATAATTAGGGATTTATTATTTTAAATTATTAAATAAGTAATTATTAATTATTTATTAATTATTTATTTATTAAATATTTAAACAGTGATTAATTATTTCGATAATTAATCACATAATTTTCAATAAATCGTAACTTCTTCGTTTTAACTCCAAAAATTATAAAAAAATTATTTTTGACTTTGATTTTTCTTAAATAATTATTTAAAAATTATTTTAGGATTTAAAAGGTTATAATAATTATTTATATTGAATAATAAATTGAATTATCAGTGTTTAATTCATAACAATTCAACCGTTAGTCCGATTTGAGTGAAACGAAGACCCCTAGACTCAGAAAAATGAGACGAATCCAATAAAAATAGTTGTAAGTTATAATTTCTTTTGAAAAAGAGTGGTTGGTGATAATTGATAGTTCGAAGGTCCTAGTAGGGATATAATTAAGCCGAATAAATCCCGAAAAATTATAATAAAATCAGATACGACTAGTAATGCAGATATAAGTCCAGAATTGATTCTAAAAATAATTATAAATCTAGAAATTAATTGTGTGCTTTACGTGTTACGTGTTATATGTGATTATGTGTATAAATGTGTTGTGTAAATATATGTATATATATATACGAGTCAGATAGAAACGCGTGGGTAGACTGATAAGGTTGCGTGATTTCAATTCAAGATACACGTATGTACTAAATTATCTAAACACCTATCTTTCTATGATTTGTTCAGTGTTAGCAAGGCAGAGCAAGCTAGGGTCAGAAGGCAGTAAGTTAAACCAGGTTAAGTACGCGCAAGGCAAGTTTTTCCCCTATTCTAAATTCAGAATAGTGATTTATATTTCCTTTCTATCGTATCAATTCTCTTTGATAATTATTGTTCATATACACTATTACCCATTTATATCACTTGTTCCATTTCATTTCAATTCTTGATTTACCCAATTTATTGAATTCCTGTTCATATTTCAATTCCTTTACCCTATATATATTCTGGTATATCCTGGTGTTGGGATATATCAATAGCATACCGATTGTTCCGGATGCTCAGCCTTGGACTGGATGGTTACTATAAAGGCTGGGTTTTTTTTCCCAGACCATTAATTAATAGGCCATAGTTGCCTGAGTACTCCTTATGTTGGTTGGGTCTATGCAGTTGGGTATAGATCCGCACTATATTCTGACTGATCAGCAGATTATAGTGCATATGTTGGTTCTTGTTTCCAGTCTTATTCATTTGGCACTCGCCATCATTGGCAAATTATTATCATATACAGATACAGATGGTTGTTACAACCAACAGCTTATTGTTTCTCTTATGTCTCTTTCTCTATACCATATATATATACTTTTGCAGGCTTGTTGAGCAATTTTGGCTCATTTCTTTTATTGTCACTCCTATTGTTTTACAGTTAAGGTAGAGAATGAAACCCATCAGGACCCGCGTAGTCAAGAAGCGAGTCAAGCAGCGGGACCCTCTTATACCAAGAGTGTTCCTTCCTATTCCCGAAGAGAGCTTTGAATTGCCAGATCAGGTGTAGCAGGATAAGTAGTAATGTTGGGTTGAATAAGAGTTTTGTGTAGTTTGAATAAAAGATTGCGTAGTGAAACTGTAGATAGAATAAAGTTTTGTAATAAAGAGAGTTCTTGAAACAGGTTTTATTTAGTTGGGTTTGTAATAAAGGGTAGTGTATGATTCTTGTTTCCAACCTCAAACCTTAAAAGATCCTGAGTAGTGATAGTTCGGGGTAATTATTATATTAATATTCCGCTTGTGCAGGTATAGTTGGTAATTGTTGTTAATAATGCCCCAAATCTATACCCCGGATTTGGAGGGTGTTATAAAGAGCCTCAGCATGGAAGATATTTCCGTAGTCAACGAATTTCCAGATGTATTTCCAGATGAACTACCAGGCTTACCGCCTGATCGACAAATCGAGTTTGAGATTAACCTTGCTCCAGGCACGGAACCAGTTTTGAAAGCACCTTATAGAATGGCACCAGCAAAAATGAAAGATTTGGCGAGCCAGCTATAAGAATTGTTGGACAAAGGAGTGATACGGCCAAGTACGTCGCCATGGGGAGCACCTGTTCTTTTTTTAAAGAAGAAGGATGGAAGCATGAAGTTATGTATAGACTATCGAGAGTTGAACAAGATGACGATTAAGAACCATTACCCACTACCAAGAATAGATGATTTATTTGATCAGCTGAAAGGAGCTAAGTGCTTTTCCAAGATTGATTTGAGATCAGGATACCATCAACTGAAGATCAAAGAAGACGACATCCCGAATACAGCATTCAGGACAAGATACGGACATTATGAATTCTTAGTAATGCCTTTTGGGTTGACTAATGCTCCTGCAGCATTTATGGATTTGATGAACCGGGTATTTAAAAAGTATTTGGACAAGTTTGTAGTGGTATTCATTGATGATATTCTTATATACTCAAAGTCAGAAGAAGAACACATGCAGCATCTATGGATAGCATTGGAGATACTCCGATAAGAGAAGTTGTATGCCAAGTTTTCCAAATGTGAGTTTTGGTTAAAGGAAGTTCAATTTTTGGGACATGTTATTGGAAGTGAAGGAGTCAAAGTGGATCCAGCAAAGATTGAGGCAGTTATGAGTTGGGAGAGACCAAAGACACCTACGGAAGTGCGAAGTTTTCTAGGATTGGCAGGATATTATAGATGGTTTGTTAAAGATTTCTCGAAAATCGCCACACCATTGACTAAGTTGACCATGAAGAATTAGAATGTTGAATGGAATGTAGAATGTAAAGATAGTTTTCAAGAATTGAAACAGAGGTTAGTTACAGCTCTGGTGTTAGTATTACCAGACAATCAAGGAGACTTTGTGATTTTAAGTGATGCTTCAAACAAGGGTCTGGGGTTCGTGCTAATGCAACACAATAAGGTGATTGCGTATGCGTTGAGACAGCTAAAACCACATGAAGTGAAGTATCCTACACATGACTTGGAATTAGCAGCTATAGTATTTGCACTTAAAATTTGGAGAAATTACCTTTACGGAGAAAGGTGTGAGATCTACACGGATCACAAGAGTTTAAAGTATATTTTCACTCAGAAGGAGCTCAACATGAGACAAAGGAGATGGTTGGAATTGATTAAGGACTTTGATTGCTCGATAAATTATCATCCGGGAAAGGCGAACGTGGTAGATGATGGTTTGAGTAGGAAGGAGAGGTGAATATGATAGCAATACCAAAGGAATTATCTGAAGAAATTAGGAGATTTGAATTAAAACTTTGTGGATGCGGAAAAGTTGAAGAGATTTGTCATACTATGACATTTCAGCCAACATTATTGGAAAAGATAAAGAAATGTCAGGAAGAATTGATAAATTAGGAGAATAATCAACTGACCGGAGAAGAGATTTGTACTCAAAGGGATGAACAAGGTATATTAAGGTTTTCCTCAAGAATTTGGATTCCTCATATGACTAAATTGAAGAATGAGATATTGCAAGAAGCTCACAACTCTAGATTTTCAATCCACCCGGGAAGCACAAAGATGTACCAGGACTTGAAGCAGAACTTTTGGTGGCCAAACATGAAGCGAGAAGTAGCAGAATGGGTTGCAAAGTGCTATACTTGTCAGAAAGTGAAGGCAGAATATCAAAGACCAAGCGGATTAATTCAGCCCTTAAAGATTCCTGAATGGAAATGGGAAAACATTTCCATGGACTTTATAGTAGGATTACCACGAACGAAATCCGGACATGACGCTATATGGGTTATAGTTGATTGCCTTACGAAGTCGGCACATTTTCTTCGAATTAATGAGAAGTCTTCATTGGACAGATTGATCCATCTGTATGTGCGTGAAATTGTATTATGACATGGTGTGCCCGTATCGATAGTTTCAGACAGAGATCGCCAATTTAACTCGAGATTCTAGAAGCAGTTTCAAGAAAGTCTTGGCACAAAGTTAAACATGAGTACGGCGTACCATCCGTAGACTGATGGACAAAGCGAGAGGACAAATCAAATAATCAAAGACATGTTGCATAGCCGTGCGATTGATTTTGCAGGAAGTTGGGATGACCACTTGTCATTGGTAGAATTCTCTTATAACAACAGCTATCATAACAGTATTGGCATGCCACCATACAAAGATTTCTACGGACGGAAGTGCATATTGCCAACCAGCTGGGATGAAGTGGGAGAAAGAAATATTCTAGGCCCGGAATTGGTGCAACAAATGCATGAGACAGTCAAATTGATTCAGAAGAGATTACTTGCTGCTCAAGATAGGCAAAGAAAGTATGCAGACCCAGAACGGAGGGATATCAGATTCCAAGAAGGTGAAGCCGTATTGCTGAAAGTATCACCAAGAAAAGGATTGTCTAGATTTGGCAAGAAAGGGAAGTTAGCATCTAGATATATTGGTCCTTTTGAAGCTTTGGGTCAAGTGGGAAAGGTGGCCTATGAATTAGCTTTGCCATCTCAGTATCAGCATGTGCATAATGTGTTTCATGTGTTATTACTTAAGAAGTATAATCCTGATGCCAACCATGTGATAGAGTATGAACCTATAGAGATTCAGGCAGACCTGTCATTTGTGGAGCAACCTATCAAAATACTAGACTGGCAAGAGAAGAGTCTTAGAAATAAGTTGGTCAAGTTGGTAAGCGTACTTTGGAGGAATCCCAAGGTTGAAGAGTCAACGTGGGAACTAGAGTCGGATATGCATAGCCGATATCCTCACTTATTCTCCTAGATTCTGAGGACAGAATCCTTTAAGGGGGAGAGGATGTTACAACCGGTATTTCTAAACCCTATCTATATATAATTTTGTGTTTATAATTGAGATTTAAATTATGGTAAATTATAAATGTGGATGATCTATATGTTGAGTGCCTATAAATTAAGTGTTTAATGTATTAGTTTATATAAAAAAATTTGAAAGAAAATCTTATCATTTAGTATTTTTAAATGATAATCAAAAGTACTTCATTTTATATGAAAAATAGATTTTAAAAATCTTTTAACAATAAATTTTCAAATCTTATATCATTAAATTTCTAAAAACATAAGCTATTTTATGATATATATTTTGTGATTTATGGAAGTGCATTTATATTTAACATAAATTAGTTGGATTTTAATTTATAATTTACTTAATTGTCCATGCATGCATTTTGATCCCAATATAAGTTAAGGGCAAACTTGGAATTTCCAACCCCACTAACTACTAATTCACTAGCCAAATTACTACCTTATCCTTGCATGCAAAATAGCACAAGTTTGCTTGAAGGTTACTCTTGTCAATTCTCAATTCCACTCACTTCTTTTAGTCAAATCAAAATAATAAAAATCAATTACAAGATGTTATTATCATCTCACTTCACTCCACACTCCACCCTCACCTCACTCTCTCCTCCCTCTCCACTCTCTCTCTCGGCAAACCCCCCCCCCCTCTCGGCCTTTCCCTTAGCCGAAGCCCATCCCCCTCCTCTTCTTCATTTTTATTCAAACATCCATCTTCCATTTAAGTAATCTCACCCACCATATCTTGTTCTTTAATAATCCAAAGAGTTTAGGGTGAAAGTTTATGTTTTGATCTTGCATATCATAGTTTTAACTAGAACTCAAAATATAATCTTGATCCTCATGGATTTAAGGTTGTATTATTGAGAGAACTACAAGGAATGGTGAATTCCAAGTCATGAGAGTGAAGCTCTTGCTTATATGGTCATTTTCCTTCCATTTCATTTGGCCATGATTATATGGGAGCGGAATGAATGGTTCTTAATGGTGTTTCTTTGTTGCTTTGTTGATTTTTGAATGTTTATGTGATAATAGCTTGGTTTTGGAAATAAAAACTTGATAAAACTCTTTGCATGCTAAGTGATCACATAGTTATGGTTAATTCTAGGCTTTCATGTTGATTTTATTATGAAATTATTTTGGAAACCATATTGTTTTTGGCTTGTAAACTCGAAAGTATGCATGCATAGGTTCAACTCATGATTTTCAAAAGTTCTTGATCATTTGGTTTGATTTTTGTTAGTAATCTCTAATTTCAGTTGAGTTAAGATATCAAATATGATTTGTGCTCCTTGTTAAGTGTTTTTGATCCGTATATATTTGAAGGATTTAAGTGTTACTTTCGAATTTGAGATGACTTATAATTAGTGTATTTGGTTAACTATTATTTTTCTATATTGCACCTTAGGTAAGGATGATCTCCAATAAGCCATTGTTGTGTATGGGAGTGTTAGTTAAGTAGGTTTCCTTAGTTGGGGTTTGGTTTGAGTTTTGGTTGATGTTTGGTTTGGTTTGTCAAGTGGGAAACATGGTGAAAAGGGGTACATTAGATTCTGCAGAATTTCAGTTTGGTTCCATGAGGTTTAGAGTGAGATTTGACCATGTTATTGTAATTCACTTTGAGGCCCAAGACACCAGAAGTTAGAACTAGGAATATACTATATATTTAAGGTGTTTCTTAGAAGTTTGTAGGTTTTTTGGTTAGGTGCACGAGTGAAAACACTAAATATGTACAACAGGGGATAATTTTGTTACAACTTAGAAATGGGGAGTTTTGACCATGTCATGGGTACGCCCTCACTAGGCCTCGGTTAGCCCTAGTTAGAGGGAGTGTCAGAAGAGTTTTTCCAGCTATAGTTCATAGGAATTGAGTTAGAATCTTGTGTCACAATTTAGTATAAATCAGGACACTTTTCTGTCCAGAAAATAGGGGAACATTGGACTTTAAATTTAGGGCCAGGTAGGCCCAAGCTAGGCCCTTGAGCCACACCAAGTTTGGGAGTTGCCTTATTATCAGAAGAGTCTAGTGTAAAAGTTTGGGAGGTAAACTTGAAGTGTAAGGGTGTCAATTGCACTCAAAAACCCATTGATGTCATCCTGAAATCACTATAATGAGCCCAATCACTTAACCTTTAGTTTTAGGGCACTTATGAGTGAGGCCTAGGTTGACCATCATAGTTGTAAGATAGTATGAGGTCCGTAGAGTTTAAGGCCTAAGTCAGGGTCCATAAGAACTTGATGGTTTAGAAAAGGCACTTCAACTTATATGGTCGATATTAGGAGTTTTGACTAGTTTAGCATAACTAAGTGACTTGAGTAAGTGGAGTGGGATCATCCAAACTTATTGATGCAATATAGTGAGTTGATATATTATTATATACTTAAATGTGTTATGTGCGCATATGTGGCTATGTGAATTATTATGCTTATAAGGTAATTGTAAGGGTGTATGTGTATATAAGCCTAAGTGCCAATGTGCGTAATTTCGGTTTACAATTAGGTTGAGTTAGTGAGTATATATTATAATGAGGTTATTATTATTTTATGTAGGCTCTCGAGACGAGGGTAAAATTTCCATTAAAGTCGAGTGAATCTCCAGTTGCTCCCACCTTCCAGTCAAGTCAAGCCTTTCTCAAGGCAAGTGTTTCAACCTACCTTTTTCTTTACACTGCAAGTGTGTGATAACCAGTTCTTATATATGATGCGAGTGTTCTAATTCACCTTGATATATATGATCCAAGTGGTTCCAAATCTATCTTTCGTATTCTATGCAAGTGCCATGAACCCTCAAGTATTTATTGCAAGTAGTTTAACTTTACTTGAAGAATTCTATGCAAGTAAATCAAAAGTCATACCATGCTAGTATACCAAAGTAATTGTGATGTTGAACCCTGTGCAAGTTATACTCAGTAACCTTATCTTGATACCTAAAAGTCAGTTATTCCTTAAAGTTGTTCATGATTGCTTGATAACCCTATCCTTACCCCTAAAACATGATACCCTGTTATACTTTGAACTGATGCTCACCTTCTTTATTTTTTAATACCTATGTCTTATCTGGAACCATTACCTTGAACTTAGTTTGACTTAGTTCCTTTATACTATCCAACAACCCTGCGAAACCTCATTGTCAGATTCCTTGTGAATAGAAACTTTGCGATTCCATTAGATAAGGTATCAGTCTAGTTGATCATGGCTTTAAAGTTGATCTAGAACCCTTGATAAAGATGTTCATTGTTTAATAGATTAACCATCACTTGGCATCAATTCAATTTTTATAATAAAACTTAAAAAGTGGATTTTCAGTTCCAAAGGGGGACAAATATTTTCTTTAAATAGTGGATCTGGAGTGAAACGCAAGTCCTTTCCGCTCTTAATTTGTAGGCTTAAAGGTTGCCTAGGGATCCCATTATTGTTCTAGAACCCAGTGAGGTTCGGGATTACTTCGCGGCTGATCACCGGCTGTAATCCGTAGCGTCATAAAATGGTTTTTGATAAATAAATGTTTTTGAATTGTTTTATTACAAGAAAAGATGCCATCACCCTGAGAGTTTATCTCTTGATACTATATTGTTGAATTTCTCATTTCCTTTGTTATTCCTTTATTCTTGTTTATGTATATTATAGCGCTTGTTGAGCATTTGGCTCACTACTTGCTTTCACCCTGATGTTACAGCTAGCAGATATGGTTAGATTCAAGCAAACAGCGCATAAGACTTTTGATGCTGATTCGTATGTTCGAGCTCAGGTAGATTAGTGATCATTTTGTGTGAGGACTTGATATTAAAAATCAGGTTGTAGTAGTTAATAGTATTGGGTTGTTCCAAACCCTAAACTGTAAGATCTTGGATTCGGATGTATTTATTTCCTTTTGTTAACTATTGTAATAATTTGTATAATATCCATTGTTAAAGTTGCGGTATGACGATAATCGACGTCACAACCAACAATAATCCACAATTCACAATACAAACCAATTTCATAACCCGAACGCCATTACGACTTCTAAAATAATTAACTCATTTTCGTTTCGAAAATAATTTTACAAACTAATTTGTTTAATTTATAAATGTTGGACTCAGATTAAAATCATCACCTTCCACTGTCGACGATGAGCCTTCCACCGTCGACTCGCCAAGGCTCATCGTCGACGGCGGTAAAATTCACGGGTACCCGATTAATTCAGGTTTCCAACGCGTATTTCACCGATTAAATAATTTCCCGCATGAAAATTATATCACGAAGATTAATCAAAATTATTCCTGCAGAAAATAAAATAATTAAAAGAACCCCAGTCAACTGCGTGAAATCACACACACTAATACCACAACATAAACAGAAGCACAGAAATGGCCGTAAAACTACGCAGCCATATACCCGGACTGAAAACACACAGAGAAACAAAACACACACAAACACACACAGACACATATAACAACACACACATATGTATAAATATATACACAACTGAGATGACAAGAACCGAGTAAACAGGATACCGAAAAAGACAAAGTCATAGAGCTCGCCGGAAAATAGCGACGAGGAAACACAAAACAGGGAAAAAAATGGGGAAAGGGTAATAGAGACACTACGCCATAAGTGGGCTATTGTAATGCCTAAATGGTGTTATAATAGGCTCAAAAAGCGTTACAATAGGTCTATTATAACACCAGGGGGTGTTACGTATATGAGAATTACAATAGACACCCTAATGTTACATTTCACTAATCTATTATAATAGAGAAGAAAACGTTGTAATAGGCACCTATTGTAAGACTAAAAGGTCCAAATGTAACGCAAAATGAGTGATAAAATAGCTTGATCAAGATTGCATAAGTGGGACCACCTGTGGGTCCCATATAACTTATTGTAAAAATCTATTCTATCAATTGTAACACCAATCTTTTTAATTAAGTAATAGTAGCATTCATAATCTAACACTAAATAAAACATACATTACACTATTATAGGCATATGTAACATTTAATTTTAAAATTTGAAATTCATGTTCTGTTTAAAATCTACAATACATATCCAAAATGTTACAAACACCACAAAAGATTACAACAATAGGATCGATCAATTAACCATACTCTAAGCATATCCAAACTACGATGAAGGTTATTAATACTTTGAAGCTATGTTGATCCCCTTCTTCCCATAACAAATTATTGGCTTTTGCTTCTCCCAATAATCATTTTTATCTGCTTCACCGCCTTTTCTTATAAATTTCTATCCTCGGGAGAAATCTGATTCATAAAAAAAACAGATCACGAAACACTTGGAATCACTTCCCTAAGGTTTGATGCATAATTACAACATTTTCCCTTCCGAGACAATACAGCTAAACATGATTCAGCTGCGGTACATATGATAAATAAGGATATCAAAGAGCAAAGCTAATTAAGCCTTTATACACTACACTACACTCACTTGCTGTTTTGCTGCACCGCCCCTTTAATGACCATATTTTTCTGATAGCCTAGGATCAAAAAATAAATGGATAGTGAAAACATAGGAAATGAATGGAAACACAGCAATAAACTTTAGTTCCAGAAAACCAGAAAGCATGGCAAGTAAACTATTCAAAACTCAATACTTCTCATATAATAATTTTTTGTCAGCAAACCTAGGACATAATCCTGACTAGGACATAAACCTAGGACATAATGCATTTCAACAGATTCACCGAGTTTTGAGCAAAAGTTGCATCACTAATGAGGTTAGACATTCGCTAATTGGATACAGAGATTGTCTTCGACCTGTTCAATGAAAGAGATCAGCAATGTATCTAGAATTCCAAAATTAATCAAAAAGAAAGGTATTAACTGATGTTGGTTCTACAACTTCAGTTTCAATAGTATCAACAGAGTTATCATCTAATCCTGTAGAATTATCTTCCGATGATGCTTCTGATTCGCCATATTCCAATCTGCCCCACCTTCCTCCGTAGGCAATGGCCATCATCTTGTATATCTTGTTTCCCAGTTCAGCGGGACTGTCAGGCTACATGGGTAATAGAGAAACATAAGGATTAGACATCAGACACCCATGCTAGCAACTCTGTGTTTAATTGTAGAAAACAAGGAAATGTTTAGAGCTCTTATAGAGGATCCGCTGGAGATCAGTGTTGTATCATATAGAAGGTCAACAACTCTAATGGCTTCCGTGCTATCAGGTGAATTCTTACATGCAGCCTGCAAATGTTAATGTCTTAACCCAGTAAGCCACTAGAATTACCATGGATCTAAACATTGTAACATAGAAACAACAAACCTCTCCTCTCCCGGCAGAAGGAGGTTTACTGTTCAATTATCACTCGATGCATTTGTGCATGATGATATAAAATTCTGTAACCCCCCCCCCCGAAAAAAACTGAATATGTTTTACCACAGCAAAAGACAAGATGTCAAGTTTCTTCCCTTTGTTCATGCCACGTAATTTGCTTCAAAATTTTCCAGAATCAAAATGCCAATTAATAAAAATATAATAAACTAATATAATTTTAAATTAGTTCATGTTATTATGAATATCATTATCAAAAGCAACACAGACTTAACTCTCACTTAAAAAAGGAACTAATATGGGAAACTTAAAAAATAGTTGAATCTCAATATATTAGTATTTATATTTATATGCTATAAGTAGCATCTTATCTGATGTTCAGACATATTCTAGGATCTTAATATTTTGTAGAGGGTAACAATGATGTTGTCTAAATAATGACAATGAAATTCTGAAAGAGGGTTTAGCTTGAAGCCTCAATGATTGTATACAAATAATGATCTGACTTACTATGAGTACGCAACATTAAACAACACATTCTTCAGGAAACCGCCTACAAGTATCTTCAGCTTCAGACCTACACTTGCACATGTAGTTACGACTATTAATCACATCTATTAACCACTCTTGCACTAAATCAGAAAACATTTTGGGTACATTAAACTTAAGAACTATAATTTGTAATTTCTGATAATTAAACAGGTTATAGATGGCATTCGCATTTTCTCTATATTACAAATAACAAGTAGACAACAAAAACTATAGCCGATTTCACACCGTAAAATTACCTTGATTGAAATTCCCTGAATATTAAAATCATACCTCAATAAATTCTATCTAAAACTCGAGGAACAATACTCCAATGTCTTCAACTAATAACTTGACATCCTGAGGATGTAAAAAGCCAATAGAATATGAGAAAAAGCCCTAACCCCCAATTTTAAAGCCCTAATTTTCAGTAATTTCACAATAAATAATATTTAATCAGAGCAAATAGATAAATATGTTTAAATTGAAGCAAATATATACACATTTTTCATTTAATCAAAGCAAAAGAACTAAAGCTCCAATTTGAATCCATCAAAACCTGCAAAATAAATCAAAAAATTATTAACAGCCATTAAATTAGATCCATATATGTGCGTGTGTTTGGATTCAAATACCAAATCTCCACTTTCTTCTTCAATTCATCATTTGAGATTTAAGAGAAAGTGATCTGAGAGAGCCAGGGATGAGTGAGAGAGAGAGATAGTGGGTTTGAGCCTGTTTGTTTAAGTCTGTTTTGTGTTAAGCCTGGATATGTTTTCATTATAGGGGGAAAATCCCGCCCATCTTTCGCCTAGTATACTGTGTAGTAATTTCTATTTTTATATTTTTTTCATTTTCCTTTTAATTATTAATTTATTATTTATTAAATAATACCATAAAAGGGTGACTTTTAAATTTATGTACCATAAGTACATCTTTTAATTTATATTATATTCTATATATTACATCTTGATTCATTAGTAATCAATAATATAATTTTAATATTAGTTTTATGATAATATTTCCACTTTGATAACTTTAAAAATAAAAAAATAACTAATGTAACACTAGATGATGGTGTTACATGTTGTGCAACACTGACATTTCTCTACAACACTAGCTTTATGGCTATTGTAACACTAATTGAGAGGTGTTACAATAGGATACAAATATCTTAGCTAATGTAATGCTATTTGTAACACGTGCATTACGGTAGCCCATTTATGGCGTAGTGGGAGAACAGTGGAATCAGAGGGAGATATTAAAAAGGAGGAATATGAGAGTGTAACAGAGAGATTGAGAGTAAATCGAGAGAGAGAGTGTAATAACCCCAATTTTTGGGAAATTTTGAAACCCTTATGAATAGTGTTGTTGCTGAATGAGAAAACTTTTCATGCCACACTATGTAGGGGTTCTGATATGGATATTCTGAGATTTTATTAGTACTTTATATGGGATATAAGTGTATGTAAAGATCGTCAGAATCCAAATCCGAACACTTTGATTTTCCCGGAAATACACTAGATACGGAAAGAATTGAGTATAAGGTAACAGGATAAAAGGATTTAAATTAAAGGATTATAATAGAGGATCATAAAAAGGAATATAATGTATTGAGAAAGGTTAAGGGAACCTAAGTAATAAGATCCCGGGTATGATCCCTCAAACGATAAACGAAAACGAAAGTTAAGCGAACCGTATAACAGATCAGCGGTCATTAGGCAAACAATTAGGAAGTTAATCAAAGGGATTAGAGAGAGTGATGTCACCCAACCAATGAGAAGAGGACAAGGAGGGAAGGATGACATCACCACATGACATAGGCATGACATGGGAAGGAAGGAGGTGTGGTTGAATGAGAACCACACAAATACAAGGGCAACAAGGTAATTGACTAAAAACAACACAAAAATCAACCAACCAAACAAACATTTCATTTAACCAAACAAAACACAAAAATCTCTCTTCTTTTTCTTCATGCTCTCGGGTGCTTTTCTTAAAAAATGAAAGTCCAAGCTCCTCCACTTACTATTTAGCAAGGTAATTATCTAAGCTTCCCCATGGATAGTTACATACTTCCTATAAGTTTAAGCTTCTAATTCCAAGCCAATCTTTTTCTATAAATCATGGAAGAAGATGGTGAATAGTGTTTTTCAAGAAATAAAATTTGTGTTCTTGAAGTTTTGTTTAGATTAAGCTTGGATAAGGACTTTAAGGGTGATTCCAAGCCATTCTCTTGATTCTCCACTCTCCAAGGAAGGTATAAACTACAAACCCTAGCTTTAGTTTTGAGTAATTAGGAATGACTATGTTTGATATAGTATATGTGAAGCATGATGCTTGATTGTTTGAAGTTTGGTTGAGTTTGTAGAGATTAGTTGGTTTTGTGGTATTGTTGGAGTGGTAAATCTTGATAATTAGTTAAAGAACCTAAGTAAAGCTTTTAGTTCATGTGGGGAATAAGTATAAATGGTTAATATGGATTTGTTGGGGCTGTTATGATGTGGTTTGGATGGATGTTGGTTGTGTGTTTCATTTGAGGTTGAATTGTGGTTGGTTTTGAATGGTTTAAAATTGGGAAATCGCGTAAACATAGCCGTCATAACGTCCGATTTTCTTTAGACTGTTTTTGTGCACAACATTAGGACCCGAGAACCCCCTGCTATATTTTGACCATTGCCATGTTTAGATAGCTCATGTTACGAGCTTCGTTTTGATATGTAGTTCGTTCGATTCCGATGCACAGTTTAGGAGAAACGACCGTTTCAAGTAACGGCGTTTCGCAAACGAAACTTTTCCCCTCGCCTTACTTTGAAACATAGGTTAAAGACCAAAAAGGGTTAATTAATGTATGAAACAATTATGGTAAGAGTGTTAGGCAGTTGGTAAGACACTCGCGAAGGAATCGCCTTAAAACTCGTAAAGGTTAAATTATTAAAAATGGTGGAGCCGAGGGTACTCGAGTGACTTAAGAGAATTAGTAAGCGCAAAACAAGCGTTAGAGTCTAAGTTAGTTAAAGTATAGATTTACAAGTGACTTTGGTTTAATTCCAACTTACTTGTTGTTTATAGGTTACCAGACTCGTCCCGAGCCATTCGTAACCCCCAGTCGCTCAGGCAAGTTTTCTATCCGTTATACTGTTGTTGTGATGTATACACTTGTATATGCATTACCTTGTAATAGATGCATGATGATTATATTAGCAAATTCTTGCGATATATTGGAGCATGCTGATATGGTATATATGCATGTCTGTTTCGTAATCTTGATATATATCTGTCGATTCAATTGATTCAGTTGATAATACCTATGCTAGAGGATAGCGGTAATTTGCATATACCCTTAGTATAGGGACCCAAAGGTGAAAATATTTTCTAAAACCGGGAGTCGAGGATCCCGAGTAGGTTTTGTATATATGGATATAAATATATATATATATATACTTATATATATATGGTCATAGTTTTCAAAACTATTAATCGAATAAGGTTTATTCGATAACTTTAGCTTTATTTTATTAATGAATATTATCTTGAATATTCATTCGAGGACTTATGACTCCTTTATATTATTTATTGAATATTACTTGGATATTCATTTGAGGATGTATAACTCCTTTATTTTATTTAATGAATATTATTTATAATATTCATTCGAGGTATTATGACTCAGCTTATTATTTAATGAATATTATTTTGAATATTCATTCGAGGGCTTATGACTCAGTTTATATTATTTAATGAATATTATTTGAATATTCATTTGAGGATCTATGACTCCGATTATTTGCTGAGATATATTCTTTATTTTACTAAAGAATAAGTTGTCAATAATCAAACTTATTTTCGATTATTCAAATAAAGATAGTACTTTCATATAAGTATATCTTTGGTTATTTGATATCCATTTCAAGTATAAGTTTTAATACTTCTACTTCAATTATTTTTATAAAGATTATTCTTTATGGGAATATTATTTAAATAATAATATTCAGTCATTTTCTAAATATTCTGGGGACTGATTTACTTCATTAAATCAGCTTTACTCCAAACACTCTATAAAGTGTTTTCGAGTCTTCAAAAATGATTTTTAAAAGTTAGAGCGGATCCCAAAACTCATTTTTATATTTAAGATCTTCCTTTTTAAGGGGATTTAAATACTCGCTCAAAACCTGAGGGATCCGGCTCTGTGGTGTGTTTTATATTCGCAACAAGGTTGCTGCTTTGATAAATGAATTGATTACTTACCCAACACTCGGGAAGTAAAATTCTTGGAACAAGTTAATCCATTAACAGGCATCGCCTGGGAAATATCGGTGAGTTTTCTTTTCCAACTAGATACGACTTCTTGGTGGAGCCGTATCAACAAGTTTCTACTTGGGGAAAGGGGGAACGAGCTTTACGTTTCAGAGTCATCGATTTCATCTGAACTAGGAGTGGCGTAAGTGGTCGAGTGGCGCCGGCCCAGCCTTATTATATTGGCCCAAATGGCCTGGAAGTTCCGCTAAGGCGGTCCATTCCTTAGGAGTTCAGTGTTCGGTTGACAAGTAAATCCGACAGGTTCTCCTCTACATGTAGAAAATGGTGGGGTTGTACTACTACGACTGATTATCGTAAGTGGTCTTCCTGGCGCGGCAAACTCCCGTAATGAGTTCATCATCCAATTGGATATTTCTGCAACACTACCCAGAGCACTTCGATAGAAAGGCTACGGTTGGGCGATTGTTGAGTGTTGGCAGGGTCAAGTTTTCAAAAATGATGTTTGCATCAAATGAAGTATCTCGTAACTTTATTTTATTTTGATGATATTTTAAAGATTTAATCTATTCAAATCTGGTCTTGTAGTCTCATCTATGTGATGAACTGTTGAAAGCTCATTATACTTTGAACAGTGGTAGTTCAAGTAGCTTTATAAATGATATAAGTATAGTGAAGTATTTGGTAACTTCATCCCTTGTTTTTACTTATATCTAGTAAGTAATTATCTTACTCATGATAAAAGATTCTAGTAAGTATCCATTTAGATACTTATATTATTGTTATCACTATATATTATCTTGCGAGCTGTAAGGCTCACTCTTGCTTTATTTCTTCATCACACAACAACAGTTAGGAAAGATGGCCAGACTCCAGCAGACCCAGCGCAAGCGCGTGGGAAGCGTCCCGCGTCTTCCCGATGATGTTGTGGCTGCTATAGCTGTAGAGGTAGATCTATTGGTAGATCAGGCATTCTATTTTTGAGAATCAAATTATGTATAATTATAACTTGTGGCAGATAATGGCAATTAACTGTAAATTTATCAAGTAATCATTTTGGGTTGTAATAACTTTTAAATTGTGGATTCAAAGACTTGTACTTATTTAAATTTCATCTCTGAGACTATAACGGGTTGTGGTGTGTGTTAGTGTGGGGTCACAGCATAAGGTTATTATTATTAATTAAGTGAAGTGATATTGTGGAAAGAAAGACCGTGATGACCCGGATCCCCGACCCCGGATCTGGGGGTGTTACAGAAATGGTATCAGAGCTAAGCGTTATAAACCTCAGAGATGATGTGGCGTTAAGATAATAAGTTCACAAAGATAATAAGAACTCTTGCCAAGTTCATAGTCGGGCTACCTAACGTAGTACTGACAGTTAAAACCCTTATGGGAACCCTTATAAATATCGTGATAGGAGCGTAGTTCGTTATCGTATATGGTAGCGGGACTCCGAACCCTGAGGTTGAGGAGCAACAGCGCGATGATGTTTTATTACTAATTGGAGATCGGATTGTGGATCCGATAGAGTGTCCTAATGCAGGACCGGATGATGTTGATATTGAGGATGTAGCGGTTGAGGATGTTGTCCTAGAAGGGATAGTTGTTGAGGAGGATCCCGTGGAGGATCCTGACAAGAATGAATAAAGGACCACTCAGGAATTGATGACCATGGTTAGGGAAACTACCAGAGGTAGGATTGGTCGGTCACTACCGGAGGTTCGTTCAAGTTTGTAAAGATAGTAGCCCCCTTTAACGCGGCTTACTCGTAAGACTGAGAAGTTCGAATGGACAGAGAAATGCGAGAACAGCTTTCAAGAACTGAAGCAAAGGTTGGTGACGGCCCCTATGCTGGCGTTGCCGGATGGAAAAGGAGATTCTATGAAGTGTAGTGACGCTTCGCACAAGGGCTTAGGGTGCGTGCTTATGCAGCACGGTAAGGTAATCGCGTACATGTCAAGACAATTAAGGGAATATAAAATTCGATATCCCCATCCATGAGCTTAGGCTCGTGGCAATAGTTTTGCCCTAAAGATTGGAAGCACTACTTGTATTGAGAGAAGTGCGAGATTTACACAAGCCATAAGTGCTCTAGTGCATTTTCGCGTAGAAAGAGCTCAACATGCGCCAGAGAAGGTGGTTAGAGCTAATCAAGGATTACGATTATGAGATTCTTTATCATTCGGGGGAAAGCCAATGTGGTGGCTGATGCCCTTAGTAAAAAAGGAGAGACTCAAGATGATAATGTCTTTGAGAGAGTTTATAAGAGATTTTGAGAAAATGGAAATAGAAGTGAAGGTAACCGGAGCCGGTACCGAAAAGCTGTTTGAGATTGCAATACAGACCGAATTATCGGAAAATAACATATTGTGCCAGAAAAAGTGATGAATGAAGGCAGAGAGCCAACAAATAGATATGAGATTAATACCGAGAAAGATGATAAGGGAATAATGAGGTATCCCTATAGAATTTGGGTTCCGAAAGTTCAAGAGCGTAAGGATGAGAACTTAGATGAGAGCCATAGTTTGAGGAATAAGATTTAGAGCAAACCCTGAACGTGATAGTCAGGGAGGTCGCCATCAAGATAGAAGGAACCCATGACATAATGGAGTGGAAAATGAGGATTTTAAATTAAAAAAAAAATGACCCCAATTATGGGGAGTAGGATGAAACATTTCATACTAAGGAAACAGAAAGTCGAGTAAGGAAAGGAGACCCGAGACGGTACTCCTATACGGTAATTCATGGACCTGTCTAGACAGAACTTAGACTATTATCCCCAACCACCACCTTGAGGAAACAATGCGGTAGGAAATTCTTTCATGACCTTTAAGTCGCTAAGCTCTTAGAGTTCTAAGGAACAAGCTGACCCAGTCGAAGCAAGAGCCTGGCTAAAGGAAATATAGGAATCATTTGAGATTCTAAATGATTGACGAATCACAAAAAAAAACTGTTTTTATCACTTACCCTCCTAAGAGAGAGACCACCCGTTGGTGAAAGGCCAAGGAAGGCACGAAGCAAGAGATTATAATAAACTGATTAAAGTTCAATCAATTGTTTCGAGAAAGTAATTCCCAAGGTTATGGAGATAGCGTAAAAGCTTTAGAGCCAGAACAAAGGCAGAAGAGTATGATGAATTAGGAATCTAAGTTGTAAAAGTTATCAAGATTCGTTTTGAGGACACGAATCCGGAATGACGGGATGTTTGAAATCAATGCTTATGTTGTGATTGGTTCGTGAAATAATGATAAGAGAAAGGAAAATAAAAAGAAACTGAAGTGGAAAGGAATATAAAGGCAATAGAGTTTGAGAAATGATAAGGGAGTTGGGTATGAGGAAACCCTAAAGACTCGTAGCAATAGAAATAGGAAAGTATGTAATCATTGGTATGAGGGTGATTCACCATGAGTTAAAGTTGATGGTTGAAGGCATACGAGTTATGTACATTTTATCCCCTGTAAGTTGGGAGGATTCGAGGAAACCTTGAGATAATTCGAAGGATAAATAATGAGACGCGGATAGACTGAGGAGACAAGAAAGTAAGAAATTAAGAAAATTGGATGAAGGAAGTGACCTTCAAGAAGGTGAAGTGTAAGACCGGTGGCATGATACCCAGAAAGGGAGACGCCAGATATGAAAGATATCCCAATATTGAGGTGACTGTTGAGATAAACAACAAAAGTAAATAAGGAATTATTAAGAAGAGGTTCACGTTGAACACGACCGATATCTTCCAGAACATCCTTGTTATCATTACCAAATTAGGCAAGAAAAGCGGATAACCATTGTTATCTTATGGAGGCCATATTGATTGACCCCATCTTGAATACAGATGTTATTGTGAAATTAGACATATACTATCGAGGTGGGAATGATTGAATAAGACACCCTTATCAGGGATATATGACTTGATTTATCCATGGAAGGATGCAGGTACATTTTAAAGGTGGAATTAAGGATAGAACATTGGTAACTTAAAATGAATCCTAGGGGAATGCATAAAGGTTGGCATTTCACCCTTAGTATGGATAGTATGAGTTTGACAGTAGGATTTGGAAAGGGTTAAGGTAACAACAACCTTTAAGAATCAGTGGAGAAATTCTTCAGAAGTATATAGACAATGATTCTGGTATTAATAAATGGTATCTTGATATGCCCTGTATCTAGGGAATACGGGAGGAACGATTCAAGGATGACCCTAGAGGTTTTACAAGGAGAAAGGTAATATTCAAAATTTTCAAGAATAGAAATGTTGATAAAGGAAATATGACGTAATTATATTGATGCCAAGTGAGGCACGTGTTAAACCACGAGAAGGTATGGATCGAACCAGTAATGGTCGAAATTGTTCAGGGCAATTAGGACTTAAGATAAGATGTTCTAAGTATAAATTGAGAGTCAGTCGTGACAGTGATTAACCTCTAAAGACTGAGGCAATAACTTATGGAAAAAAAATGGTGATTTTTTTTTTACTCATCAGATTTTAAGGAAAACATCTTCACATAAGCTGTGATTGAAATGAGGTAGAAAATTATTTGGAGGTGGTTAAAATGACATTGACTGTAAGGAAATTGTACTATCAGGAAAGGCCAAAGAGGTGGCCGACACTTTAAAGGTAAGAGGATAATTATAGGCGCTTGTGCCAAAAGAATACAGTGATGATGGTTAAAGCTGTGAAGGTTGTATTATGGTTTGGAAGATTGACATTCCTTCTGATGATTGTGCAATACCCAACCGTAATAGTAGTTGGTAAAGGTTTAATTCGTGTAATCGCCATGAACGGGCTATCTATCTTAGAAGGTCCTATCTTGAGATAAGCCAGGATCATGTTTCAAAAAGGACTAAACAAACCTTTGAGATAAGTCTTCTATTGAAGGCATAAGATTACGAATGGTATTAACCTGCTATCGTTGCTTTGAGCGAAACTCTTCTGCAATTTTATCTGCTTCATGTCATGTATGTATGTCAGAATCAGGAGTGTACTCCATGAATCATGAATGGTGATTATGTTACCTCCTTAGAAGGATTTGATACGACATGTATGGACTCCGTATGGTTAGATATTAAGACTTCATGGAAAATGAATGACTACAGTAGGTCAGTGGTGGACCATAGTAAGGCAGCAATGATTCTGCGAGTATTGAGCTGAATACAACCGTGAGAGTTGTATTGGAATGGGTGTTGAGTTTAAGTACCACTAATCGGGTCGTGGTAGTGTATAAGTTATCATTGATAAACTAATTAAGTAGAGTATCTACCTAGTGAATTATTATTCTTTCTTATCAATAGAGAGTCGTATTATTATACGAGGAAGGTTGCGGTGCAAGCATAGAATTCTAGTAACGATGATGTATAGAATGAGATCCCAGATTCGATTTTCGATGTCGAGGGAGTTTCAAAGGTGATTGTGTATAAGCTCGAGGAAGAGTGTGGGTCCATTGAATGATGGACGGGATAGCGAAAATATTTAGGCATGGGAAATACGACGCTATAATGCTTAATGTTGATTTATATACGTATATGATTTATTCTCCTATGACAAACCTCTATAGTTCAGAGGTAGGTTCCAAGCCAGATATTTTGTGGCAGTATATTTTTTTTCATATATACAATTCTCTTCAATTCGTTCTTTTCTCTTCTTTTCATTTCATGTAAGCTGAGAAGAACAACCCTTCCAGAAAGGGGAGGTATTGCCGAATGACTATCTATCTGTGTGATAGAAGCCTAGTAGGATACCATCTATTGTTTAATTGCTTTTCAAGTACTAAAGGCTGGCCACCTTCTGTACTAACTATGCGATATAACAAGTGTTCATGATCATAGTGATCTCTAAATAAATTCTTTTACTTCTATAATGAAGGATTAAGCTTTCGAAGATAGAAGCAACTGAAAAAGGATAATAAAATTGTGATAGTATGCGGAATGGAAACACATTCGTGATACTAAGGTTGATGTGGTTATTAAAAGGTTATAGAACGCTAACGAGCAAAAGTATAACCAGTATAATATTAGGAACGGAAGGTGATAGAGATTACGAACTGGAAAAGAATGGGTATTGAGAAGCAAAAGCTATAATGTTAGAAGCTATAATGAGAGTCTGTGCAATAGACTTGAAAGAAATTGGAATGATCACATAACGCGGATTGAGTTTTCTTACGACAATAGATCATATGTAAGTATTGAGATATCGCCTTATGAGATCCTTGAGGGAAGACAATGTCGATTTCCCTTATGTTAGGATGAAGTTATAGAGCGCAAGATGCTCGGACCCGCAGTAGTCCAAAGGACCAGGGATATAATAGATCTAATCAGAGGACGACTGGTAGTAGCCAGGAAGGACATAAGAAGTATGTTGATTTGAAACGAAAGGACAAGGAATGGGAAGTAGGGGACCTAGTGTTGTTATAGGTATTCCCTTGGAAGGGGTTAATGAGATTCGGAAAGAAAGGAAAGCTAAGTCCACCAAATTGTTGGACCCTTGGATATATTAAGAAGTATTGGGAAGTTAGCATATGAGCTAGCCTTACCCCAGAACATGTAGCAAGTCATAACGCGTTTCACGTATCAATGTTAAGAAAGGGTAATTCGGATGCCAGATAAATAGGGGCATACGAGCGCATAGACGCGCAACCCGACGTAACCTATATGGAGCAACCAGGAAGGGTTATAGAGTAAAAAGGAACAAGTGCTTAGGAGAAGGGTTATTAAACTAGGCAGAGTCTGGTGGTAGGACCACAATGTGGGAAAATTGACTTGAGAGTTAGAAAGTGCAATACTAAGAAGGTATCCCTATTCATTCTATCTGATTCCGGGACGGAATCCTTTTAAGGAGGGGAGACTGTAATAACCCCAATTTTTGAGAAATTTTGAAACCCTTATGAATAGTGTTGTTACTGAATGAGAAAACTTTTCATGCCACACTATGTAGGGGTTCTGATATGGATATTCTGAGATTTTATTAGTACTTTATATGGGATATAAGTGTATGTAAAGATCGTCAGAATCCAAATCCGAACACTTTGATTTTCCCGGAAATACACTAGATACGGAAAGAATTGAGTATAAGGTAACAGGATAAAAGGATTTAAATTAAAGGATTATAATAGAGGATCATAAAAAGGAATATAATGTATTGAGAAAGGTTAAGGGAACCTAAGTAATAAGATCCCGGGTATGATCCCTCAAACGATAAACGAAAACGAAAGTTAAGCGAACCGTATAACAGATCAGCGGTCATTAGGCAAACAATTAGGAAGTTAATCAAAGGGATTAGAGAGAGTGATGTCACCCAACCAATGAGAAGAGGACAAGGAGGGAAGGATGACATCACCACATGACATAGGCATGACATGGGAAGGAAGGAGGTGTGGTTGAATGAGAACCACACAAATACAAGGGCAACAAGGTAATTGACTAAAAACAACACAAAAATCAACCAACCAAGCAAACATTTCATTTAACCAAACAAAACACAAAAATCTCTCTTCTTCTTCTTCATGCTCTCGGGTGCTTTTCTTAAAAAATGAAAGTCCAAGCTCCTCCACTTACTATTTAGCAAGGTAATTATCTAAGCTTCCCCATGGATAGTTACATACTTCCTATAAGTTTAAGCTTCTAATTCCAAGCCAATCTTTTTCTATAAATCATGGAAGAAGATGGTGAATAGTGTTTTTCAAGAAATAAAATTTGTGTTCTTGAAGTTTTGTTTAGATTAAGCTTGGATAAGGACTTTAAGGGTGATTCCAAGCCATTCTCTTGATTCTCCACTCTCCAAGGAAGGTATAAACTACAAACCCTAGCTTTAGTTTTGAGTAATTAGGAATGAATATGTTTGATATAGTATATGTGAAGCATGATGCTTGATTGTTTGAAGTTTGGTTGAGTTTGTAGAGATTAGTTGGTTTTGTGGTATTGTTGGAGTGGTAAATCTTGATAATTAGTTAAAGAACCTAAGTAAAGCTTTTATTTCATGTGGGGAATAAGTATAAATGGTTAATATGGATTTGTTGGGGCTGTTATGATGTGGTTTGGATGGATGTTGGTTGTGTGTTTCATTTGAGGTTGAATTGTGGTTGGTTTTGAATGGTTTAAAATTGGGAAATCGCGTAAACATAGCCGTCGTAACGTCCGATTTTCTTTAGACTGTTTTTGTGCACAACATTAGGACCCGAGAACCCCCTGCTATATTTTGACCATTGCCATGTTTAGATAGCTCATGTTACGAGCTTCGTTTTGATATGTAGTTCGTTCGATTCCGATGCACGGTTTAGGAGAAACGACCATTTCAAGTAACGGCGTTTCGCGAACGAAACTTTTCCCCTCGCCTTACTTTGAAACATAGGTTAAAGACCAAAAAGGGTTAATTAATGTATGAAACAATTATGGTAAGAGTGTTAGGCAGTTGGTAAGACACTCGCGAAGGAATCTCCTTAAAACTCGTAAAGGTTAAATTATTAAAAATGGTGGAGCCGAGGGTACTCGAGTGACTTAAGAGAATTAGTAAGCGCAAAACAAGCGTTAGAGTCTAAGTTAGTTAAAGTATAGATTTACAAGTGACTTTGGTTTAATTCCAACTTACTTGTTGTTTATAGGTTACCAGACTCGTCCCGAGCCATTCGTAACCCCCAGTCGCTCAGGCAAGTTTTCTATCCGTTATACTGTTGTTGTGATGTATACACTTGTATATGCATTATCTTGTAATAGATGCATGATGATTATATTAGCAAATTCTTGCGATATATTGGAGCATGCTGATATGGTATATATGCATGTCTGTTTCGTAATCTTGATATATATCTGTCGATTCAATTGATTCAGTTGATAATACCTATGCTAGAGGATAGCGGTAATTTGCATATACCCTTAGTATAGGGACCCAAAGGTGAAAATATTTTCTAAAACCGGGAGTCGAGGATCCCGAGTAGGTTTTGTATATATGGATATAAATATATATATATATATACTTATATATATATGGTCATAGTTTTCAAAACTATTAATCGAATAAGGTTTATTCGATAACTTTAGCTTTATTTTATTAATGAATATTATCTTGAATATTCATTCGAGGACTTATGACTCCTTTATATTATTTATTGAATATTACTTGGATATTCATTTGAGGATGTATGACTCCTTTATTTTATTTAATGAATATTATTTATAATATTCATTCGAGGTATTATGACTCAGCTTATTATTTAATGAATATTATTTTGAATATTCATTCGAGGGCTTATGACTCAGTTTATATTATTTAATGAATATTATTTGAATATTCATTTGAGGATCTATGACTCCGATTATTTGCTGAGATATATTCTTTATTTTATTAAAGAATAAGGTGTCAATAATCAAACTTATTTTCGATTATTCAAATAAAGATAGTACTTTCATATAAGTATATCTTTGGTTATTTGATATCCATTTCAAGTATAAGTTTTAATACTTCTACTTCAATTATTTTTATAAAGATTATTCTTTATGGGAATATTATTTAAATAATAATATTCAGTCATTTTCTAAATATTCTGGGGACTGATTTACTTCATTAAATCAGCTTTACTCCAAACACTCTATAAAGTGTTTTCGAGTCTTCAAAATAATTTTTAAAAGTTAGAGCGGATCCCAAAACTCATTTTTATATTTAAGATCTTCCTTTTTAAGGGGATTTAAATACTCGCTCAAAACCTGAGGGATCCGGCTCTGTGGTGTGTTTTATATTCGCAACAAGGTTGCTGCTTTGATAAATGAATTGATTACTTACCCAACACTCGGGAAGTAAAATTCTTGGAACAAGTTAATCCATTAACAGGCATCGCCTGGGAAATATCGGTGAGTTTTCCTTTCCAACTAGATACGACTTCTTGGTGGAGCCGTATCAACAAGTTTCTACTTGGGGAAAGGGGGAACGAGCTTTACGTTTCAGAGTCATGGATTTCATCTGAACTAGGAGTGGCGTAAGTGGTCGAGTGGCGCCGGCCCAGCCTTATTATATTGGCCCAAATGGCCTGGAAGTTCCGCTAAGGCGGTCCATTCCTTAGGAGTTCAGTGTTCGGTTGACAAGTAAATCCGACAGGTTCTCCTCTACATGTAGAAAATGGTGGGATTGTACTACTACGACTGATCATCGTAAGTGGTCTTCCTGGCGCGGTAAACTCCCGTAATGAGTTCATCATCCAATTGGATATTTCTGCAACACTACCCAGAGCACTTCGATAGAAAGGCTATGGTTGGGCGATTGTTGAGTGTTGGCAGGGTCAAGTTTTCAAAAATGATGTTTGCATCAAATGAAGTATCTCGTAACTTCATTTTATTTTGATGATATTTTAAAGATTTAATCTATTCAAATCTGGTCTTATAGTCTCATCTATGTGATGAACTGTTGAAAGCTCATTATACTTTGAACAGTGGTAGTTCAAGTAGCTTTATAAATGATATAAGTATAGTGAAGTATTTGGTAACTCCATCCCTTGTTTTTACTTATATCTAGTAAGTAATTATCTTACTCATGATAAAAGATTCTAGTAAGTATCCATTTAGATACTTATATTATTGTTATCACTATATATTATCTTGCGAGCTGTAAGGCTCACTCTTGCTTTATTTCTTCATCACACAACAACAGTTAGGAAAGATGGCCAGACTCCAGCAGACCCAGCGCAAGCGCGTGGGAAGCGTCCCGCGTCTTCCCGATGATGTTGTGGCTGCTATAGATGCAGAGGTAGATCTATTGGTAGATCAGGCATTCTATTTTTGAGAATCAAATTATGTATAATTATAACTTGTGGCAGATAATGGCAATTAACTGTAAATTTATCAAGTAATCATTTTGGGTTGTAATAACTTTTAAATTGTGGATTCAAAGACTTGTACTTATTTAAATTTCATCTCTGAGACTATAACGGGTTGTGGTGTGTGTTAGTGTGGGGTCACAGCATAAGGTTATTATTATTAATTAAGTGAAGTGATATTGTGGAAAGAAAGACCGTGACGACCCGGATCCCCGACCCCGGATCTGGGGGTGTTACAGAGAGACGAGAGGAAGGAGATGAACAGAAGTGAAGCTTCTGTGTGTGTGTTTTTGTGTTTTATGTTTATCTGGTTGTTTTTTTGTGGTATTTTTTTCATCGACCACAGCGAAACACTTAGCAATATAAGAGTTGAAAATCAACCACGTATCCTGAATTCCCAATTGCAGGCCTGATTTTGTCCCGTCCGTTTACAATTTAACGAATAACGCGCGGGTAAATAAAACCCAACAAATTACCAAACTACTTTTAAAATTCTCAGAATAATTAGAAACTAATAAAATAAAATTTTCATAATTTCTAAAACATTTTTGAATCGCACATCAGACCCACATTTAACGATAACACGGACAAACGTGTGGGTGAATTTAATCCGGAAAATTTCTGAAATAATTTTAAAATTCTCAAAATATTAAAAATTAAGAAAATATGAATTTCATGATTTTTGAAATATTCCGGAATTTAATACTGAATTTACACTTAAATATAATTAAAAAAATCATTTTGGGATAAATAATTGATGAAATATTGTTTTTTAAATTTTATAAATTCCCATAAATAATTATTGAAATAAAGCCATAAACTAATTTTAAAGATAATTCCAATATTCATGGAAATAAATTTCCATAAAATCACTTTAAAAAAAATTACAATTAGATACCAGATTTGGATAATTATCAAAACAGAGTTTCTTATAAAACATCCTATGAGAAAATAATATAAAATATCCTGTCTCTCTGTTAGGGCGAAAACACGCGCTAAAATACACGAAAGTATACGCGTTTGCAAGTAGTATAAGATATAAATCAGATTCGTTCCCACAGAGACTGGTTTAGGTTAAGTTCAATTTATGCACCTATGCAACAATGTATGGATATCGCTCAATGCTAAGACAAATAACAAATTGGGTTTTTATTAAACTAAGAGATTATACTAAATAACATTAACTAAGAGAATTGAGGTTAAATTACTATATATGACAAACATGGGATCCTAACTTCTTTACTACTTCATTCAATAGCCCTATTATTCTTAACCTTAGCATGTAATGGTGATGACACTAATCAGAAAACACGAAACTGATAAACGCCAACTTTCGTTGCACGAGTACCATTCTACCAGACATCCACAAAAGAGATAGAAGCTGAATAGGCACCAATTATATTGAGACCCTATATGTCTATAGAATTTGACAACATAACGGTTTAAGCACAAGTTATCTATCTTGATTACACAGGGCAAGTAAAACGGTTAGAGTTACCCACTAATCATGCATACACATACATGAACCTATGCTAGCATGGCAAGTTCTAAACCTCTATATTCACTGTTACTTCAATAGAGATTAACACGCTATCTTATATGTTAGCTACGCACATAAGATGAATAAGCACAATCAATACTAGGATATCAATCAATCACCACACATCAAGATATCGAAACAAATTAATTATTGATATCCATAAGTAAATCCGCTAGAATCCCATGATAATGATTATCCCATAATTGAACTCATCTTCACCATGGGTTCCAATGAAAGCATGGTATAAAACAAGGTCTTAATAAATTAAATAATGATTAAAGTACGAATAAACAAGATCTAGGTTCAACAAGAACGAAAACGAGCATCCAAAGTTATAACTAATTCAAAGAATCACAAGTTGAAAACAAGATCTTCTTTTTCGGAGTTGTTCTATGCTTCTAGGTCTTCTCCTTGGTATCCCAATCTTCCCGGATGATGAAAACCCTTTTTTAAGTATATATACGCCCCTAGTGGACCTGGACCCTTAAAATCATCAAATTCCACTCAAAAAGGCTTTTTCAGCGAAATCAGCGACCAGCCGCGCCCTGAGCGGCCGCTCAGCTCTCCTGAGCGGGCGCTTAGACAGCTTCTGGAAAAAATTCTGATGAATCTTGTTTTGGCCATAACTTGAGTTCTACTCATCAGAATTAGGCGATTCAACTGCCCACGCGAAGCTAACGAGATTCTCTACAACTTGACAATGGCCTTGGCTTCCAGTTCTGATCACTTTTTATCATATTTCCTTTAAAAGCTCTTTTCTTTATATAACTGATACCTGAAATGCAATAACACAAAAACACATCAAAATACCAACAACTTGAGTCCAAAACACCAATTTAAGCTTGTAATAAAGCGTTCCAAGTGGATATAAAATCCACTTATCACACCCCCAAACTTGAATCGATGCTTGTCCTCAAGCATAAACAGACTCAAAATTACAAAACAAACCTAATGCATAAATGCAACTACGTGAATGCAACTAAATGATAATGCAATCGATCCCCTCAGAATAACCATAACCAAATAAATAAGCCAATGCCTCTAAGAATGAAATGACTTAAAACAGAGTTCGAATAAATCCCACAAACCAACTCACAAGCCAGAAACGTGCGTGTGTGGAATGCTTAACAGATATGCTTCGAAACTAGATCAATCACCATAACTTATCTATCATCGAAACAATTAAAAGTTTATAAACAGAATAGACAATAAACGCATTATGACTCACAACACCTCCTTTCTACTAGAGTTATACAAAGATTCACACTATTATTGAACACATAGCAAAGATGCTTATTTGACCGTGCAATGAATGAGGTCCCAAAAGACTTATGCAATAATACCCATGTAGCGAACGTTAGGTTAGCGGATCCCAGACTATAAAAGCCTTAGGTCACTAGGCACAAAGTCCCCTGGAACTTAATAACTCGAGTATTAAAGAGCTCACTCTTGATCAATTATGCATAAACACATACTTTTTTCTTTCTTTTTTTCTTTTTTTTCAATAATTTCTGAATGAGTGCGTTTCGCTCCATCTCATTCAACCCTAGACTACTCATAAAAATATGAGCCGACTACTAGCCATTTGACGCCTAACCTTACAACAACCAGCAATGAAATCCAAGTTTTTCTCCAGATAAAAAAAATCAGTGTTTTTACGTCATTACGAGAATATCACAAATTCTAAATATAACCAAGTGATTAAATCTCAACAACAAACAAATATGATCATGATCTAGATCAAAAGCAACCCTATAAGACTTTGTGAAAATATTTGTTTTTCTGACATGCAAATCAATTCATTAAAACTTAAACATCCCTCTATTCATCATCACCACACTGAAATCAACATCAACTTATCAAATATCATAGTTCATCTTAAGGGATCATGCTAAATATGCATGCAAATGCAACTATATAAAATCACATAAAAATAAACAAATATGTCCTAAATGAACAATCATACAAAAATATGAATAAACTACAACTAAACATGCAATATGAATCTATATGGGCATACACACTACTAATCCTTACATTATCACCCCCAAACTTAAAATTTTCAATGTCCTCATTGAAGGTAATAATAAGGATTTCAGGCATACCTAATTAGCGGGAGAGTCACCCTCTTCGGGTGGAGGATCAGGTGGCCAATCAACCTCGCCACCAGTGTCTCGAACAACAGTACCCAAAGCCTGTGTCAAATCTGCAGCAAAACGACGGTGAATGTCGTGCATGGCCTCCATACGCCTAATTACTCGCCTGTACTGCTCATCACCAACACCAGTCCTATCAACTATCTGCTGCATATGAGAAGAACCCTCTGTAGGCACTGGAGGATCCGTTCGGCTACCCTCTATATTATCAAAGATATATCCCAACCCCTTGTCAGGGGGTGCACCTAAGAATGAATAACTCAAGTGATCTGGCTTTCGGTTGAGCTCAAGTATGGGAGCTTATTGAATAAATGGTTCAAAACGCTCCTGAGAAATTTTCAGCTCTACTAACCCAAGAGAATTGAATGGCATATCCAACTTCCTCTTCCACGGAGGTGCATTCAAAACCCGCAGTTGCTCTACTTTAAAGCACTCCTCTTTAGCTGTGGGTAACTTTATTTCCTTGAACACATTAAAAGTGACCTTCTGATCATGAACCTTCATCGTAAGCTCTCCTTTTTGCACATCGATCATAGTTTGGCTTGTAGACAAGAATGGTCTTCCCAAGATAATGGGAATCTTCTTATCTTCCTCGAAATTAAGAATTACAAAGTCAGCAGGGAAGAAGAGTTTATCCACCTTGACCAAGACATCCTCCACTATACCTCGTGGATAAGCGATGGAACGATCAGCTAGTTGCAATGACATGTATGTTGGTTTTGGATTAGGCAGACCAAGCTTCTTGAAGATAGATAAGGGCATCATATTGATGCTAGCTCCTAAATCACATAAACATTTGTCGAACGACAAGTTTCCGATGGTGCAAGGAATAGTGAAGCTTCCAGGATCTTTAAGCTTCGGAGGCAACTTCTGTTGCAGCACAGCACTGCATTCCTCCGTTAGAGCAATGGTCTCTAAGTCATCGAGCTTCACTTTCCAAGAGAGAATACCTTTCATAAACCTCGTATAGCTAGGCATCTGTTCAAGAGCTTCAGCGAAAGGTATGTTGATATGAAGTTTCTTGAACACCTCCAAAAACTTCTCAAACTGCTTATTCAGCTTTTTCTTCTGCAGCGTCTTAGGAAAAGGAGGTGGAGGATAGATCTGTTTCTCCCCTGTATTACCCTCAGGAGGAGTGTGTTCCACAGTAGCCTTCCTTGATTCCACCTCTGCTTCCTTCAACACTTCTTCTTCAGCCACAACTGTATTTTCTGAAACTTGAGATTTTTCAGGCTCTCTGTCTTGTTGAATTTGGGGGCTTGCGACCTTTCCAGACCTTAAGGTGATGGCGTTCAGCTGTTCTTCAACTTCCCTCTTGCCTGGATTTGTTTCTGTATCACTCGGAAGCGTTCCTGGTGGTCGATTCAATAAGGCATTAACAATTTTCCCTATTTAGTTCTCCAGAGTCTTGATAGAAATAGCTTGGCTTTGGCATATAAGAGCCTGGTTTTTACACATAAGCCTCAACTCCTCCAATTCAGATTTTTCATTCGAAGATAGATCTGCATCATGAGTTTGTTGTTGAAGTTGGAGTTTTTGTCTTGGTGCAAATTGTTGCTGAAAACCAGGAGGGTTGAATATCTTATTTCCAAACTGCTGGAATGACTGTTGCATCGCATTTTGATTATTGCTCCAGCTGAAGTTAGGATGATTCCAATTGTCAGGATGATAAGTGTCTGTAACTGGTTGCTGCGATCTCTGAAAGTTGCTCACAAACTGAGCTGATTCACTAGATATAGCGCATTGCTCTGTCGCATGCGGACCTGCACACAGCTCACAAACACTAGTTATCTGCTTAACACCATAGTTAGCCAGAGAATCGATCTTCATAGACAACGCCTTTAGTTGAGCAGTCATAACTGTAGCTGTATCCACTTCAAGAACTCCTGCTACCTTGCCCTGTGGCAATCTCTGGGTTGGATATTAATATTTATTAGTAGCCATCAGTTCAATTAGATCATAAGCTTCCTCATAGCTCTTTGCCCATAATGTTCCACCTGCTGCTGTATCGAGCATGGGTCTGGACTGTGCTCCTAACCCATTGTAAAAATAATTGATGATCATCCAATCAGGCATTCCATGATGAGGATACTTCCTAAGCATCTCCTTGTAGCGCTCCCAAGCTTTATATAAATATTCTCCTGATTGCTACGCAAATTGAGTAAGAGCATTCCTGATTGCAGTTGTCTTCGCCATAGGGAAGAATTTAGTAAGAAACTTCTGAGCAAGATCTTCCCAATTAGTAATCGAACCAGCTGGTAGAGAGTGTAAACAGCTCTTAGCCTTGTCCCTCAGAGAGAATGGGAAAAGTCTCAGCTTAATAGCATCTTCAGAAACACCGTTGAACCTGAAGGTGTCATAGATTTCTATGAAATCCCTAATGTGTGTATTGGGAACCTCCGTTGGAGAACCCCCAAACTGGATTGAATTCTGCACCCATTGAATTATGCCAGGCTTGATCTCAAAGGTATTAGCTGTGATAGCTGGCCGAACAATGCTAGATTGAATGTCATTAATCTTGGGTTGAGAAAAATCCATCAAGGCTCTCGATTGTGTTGTTGGATCTCCCATTGTAATTAGTACCTGAAACACAAACAAATAAACCGTGAAAGTAAAAGAATCCGAGTCAGTGAACTTTAACGACCACTGATGACAAGCACATAAACTACAAATTAACACCAAGTCCCCGGCAGCGGCGGCAAAAAGTTGTTAGGGCAAAAACACGCGCTAAAATACACGCAAGTATACGCGTTCGCAAGTAGTATTAGATATAAATCAGATTCGTTCCCACAGAGACTGGTTTAAATTTAGTTCAATTTATGCACCTATGCAACAATGTATGGCTATCGCTCAATGCTAAGACAAATAACAAATTGGGTTTTTATTAAACTAAGAGATTATACTAAATAACATTAACTAAGAGAATTGAGGTTAAATTATTATATATGACAAACATGGAATCCTAACTTTATTACTACTTCATTCAATAGCCTTATTGTTCTTAACCTTAGCATGTGACGGTGATGACACTAATCAGATAACACGAAACTGATAAACGCCAACTTTCGTTGCACGAGTACCATTCTACCAGACATCTACAAAAGAGATAGAAGCTGAATAGGCACCAATTATATTGAGACCCTATATGTCTATAGAATTTGACAACATAACAGTTTAAGCACAAGTTATCTATCTTGATTATACAGGGCAAGTAAAATGGTTAGAGTTACCCACTAATCATGCATACACATACAAGAACCTATGCTAGCATGGCAAGTTCTAAACCTCTATATTCACTGTCACTTCAATAAAGATTAACACGTTATCTTATATGTTAGCTACGCACATAAGACGAATAATCACAATCAATACCAGGATATCAATAAATCACCACACACCAAGATATCGAAACAAATTAATTATTGAAATCCATAATTAAATCCGCTGAAATCCTATGATAACGATTAGCCCATAATTGTACTCATCATCACCATGGGTTTCAATGAAAGCATGGTATAAAACAAGGTCTTAATAAACTGAATAATGATTAAAGTACGAATAAACGAGATCTAGGTTCAACAAGAACAAAAACGAGCATCCAAAGTTACAACTAATTCAAAGAATCACAAGTTGAAAACAAGATCTTCTTTTTCAGAGTTGTTCTGTGCTTCTAGGTCTTCTCCTTGGTATCCCAATCTTGCCGGATGATGAAAACCCTTTTTTTTAAGTATATATACGCCCCTAGTGGACCTGGACCCTTAAAATCGTCAAATTCCACTCAAAAAATGCTTTTTCAGCAAAATCAGCCGCGCCCTGAGCGGCCGCTCAGCTCTCCTGAGCGGGCGCTCAGACAGCTTCTGGAATAAATTCTGATGAATCTTGTTTTGGCCATAACTTGAGTTCTACTCGTCAGAATTAGGCGATTCAACTGCCCATGCGAAGCTAACGAGATTCTTTAAAACTTCATAATGGCCTTGGCTTCCAATTCTGATCACTTTTTATCATATTTCCTTTAAAAGCTCTTTTCTTCATATAACTAATACCTGAAATGCAATAACACAAAAATACATCAAAATACCAACAACTTGAGTCCAAAACGCCAATTTAAGCTTGTAATAAAGCGTTGCAAGTGAATATAAAATCCACTTATCACTTTCAAGAAGACGGGTTTTATTGATCTACTGAAATGACTATCATATCAAAAAATTTATGCCGGGACTCGTATTAGGCAAACCGTACCCCAGATCGAAAAAGTCAAAACATGGAAAATGTTTTGAATAATCAAATTGGGTTTGTAAGGAGTTTTCCGAAGAGTTCCGATTTGTAAAAACGCAAAAACGGTTGAAGTTGGACGATTCCTGATTTATAAAGTAGTTTTATAATTACTTTGAAAATAATTATTAAATTTATAAATCCTTATAAAATAATATAACAATCCAAATATCAATATCAATCTTAGAATAATTCACCAAAATTAACATAATAGTCACATAATAATTATTTATTGATCAAAATAATTACACGATATTTCCCGGATATTACAATATTTCAATATGGGATTTTATGGGGTCAATCCAGCATCCATCCCAAAGCAATACTTGCTACCAACTTGGCATCTACACTTGGAGTATTCAAGATTCTAAAGTATAAACTTTCAGAGTTTGGTTCTACTTCTAATGAAGCAAACTTTGATAGTACATTAGCCTTCGTATTTTGTTCCATTGGAATGTACTCAACAATGCAATCATCAAACTGTGTCATCCAGTTGCCACAGCCCAAAAATATAACTAACAGATAAGAATTAATAAATATAAATTCATTACAAATGACTGTTTAAAAAAGTCCAAGATCACAAAGGTTTAGTATTTGAACGGTCGAACACTACAACTATTATAACTTTTACAGAACTACCAGTCCTCACAAAGACTCTAACTATACTACCTGAGCTCTTACATAAGCCTCAGCATCTCCACCGGTAGACTTACAAGTAGTCTGCTTGAATCTAACCAAACTTGCTAGCTGTAATAACATGGATAAATAGAAAGAAGTGAGTGAAACGCTTAGCAAGATATATCATAAGACAGAAATTAACAGCATAGCAATTCATAATTCGAATTTGGGGTGGATGGCATCATTATTTAAGTCAAAACATTCTTAACCAAATCATTGCTCAAATCATTTTATTACGCTACGGATTACAGCCGGTGATCAGCCGCGAAGTAATCCCGAACCTCGCTGGGTTCCAACAAATTTTAGTTGGGATCCCTAGGCAACTTTTAAGCCTAATAAAATAAGTGTGAAAGGGACTTGTGTCTTAGTTCAGTCCATCAATCTCAAGAAAACATTCTTTTGTTTGAAAAGCAATTATCATTTATAAAACTGATGTCAGAGAGAAATCACAAGGATTCTAAACAATAGAGTTTAAATTATTAGTCTAGGATTGGAGTTATGGAACTCTTATCAGAAATGCATTATCTTCTCACTAGCAGGGTCATCAATGATGAATATCAATGGTTTATCAACCAAGGAAGGAAGTATTGAAAAAGAGTCATAACAATAATCAACAAGATAGGGATCTCAAATTTTGAGGGTAATACATGGCATATATCTAGTTACAAAGTTTGGGTATGATACACTACAAGAAAAATGTTAATAGACATCACACATTAGACATCGGTTATGTTTGCCACTGATGTTAAAAGAATTTATAACATCATCCCGTATTTTTCTGATGTCATTATAATTCGAAGACAACAGTTATTTTAAAACCGATGTCTAATGTTACCTAAAAAAATTTCAATTCACGCCCATCTTTATATTTCCCCCCTTAGTCAAAATTTTCCCCCATTATCCTAAAATTTCACCCCGCTCATTAGCCAATATTTTGGTTCCCCCATTATTTTCCCTCTTCGAACATAAAAATTCCTCACCATCTCTCTCGACTAAACACTCCTCTACCCCATTCACTTTCACCTCGACAGCTCACTTCACCATCGGAATTCCACTCATCTCACCTCTTCTCACCATTTCACCTTCGCTCACCATCTCTCTGTGTACATCATCTCAATTCAGCTAAAGCTCGGTTGTTAAGCTTTGTAAGCTTATCTCATCTTTATTCTCAAATCGAACTAGTGTTCTCCACATGAAGAAAAAATTATAAACTGGGATTTTTTTATTCAAAACCCTAATTAGTTAAATTGGGTTTTTTCAAATCGAAACCCTAATTTGATTATATGTCCTGTGTATGGTGCTTTTATTTAATTCAATGTATTTTGGAGTTATTAATTCTTTTTAATTTTTTGTATATATACATGACCGTTTTTTGCATATGGTAGTGGATTTAATCTTTAGGTATTCACTTGATTAAGTTGGATTAGAAGTTGCGTTGTGTTACTCATTGGTTTATGCTTTTGTATTTGTATGTTATATGATTTAATTTTTAAGTTAAATTATGTTTGTCAATTTGGGGATACTACGAATGGGTGTATGTCCAAAGGTTGGATTTTTTATGTTTTTGTAGCTTTGATAGGCATTTTTGTGTTTTTCTGTTGGCTAATTATATGATTTTGTTGTAATTTTGGTTGAATGTGATGTGGAACTGCAGGACCACATTTCAATCCAGAAGGATTCACACACGGTGCTCCTGAAGATGAAGTCCGTCATGCGGGTGACCTGGGAAACTTTATTGTTAATGCCGATGGTAATGGACTATTCTATTACTCTGGTTAGATTGGTTATTACGGGCTAGTATTTATAATATAAATTTGACAGATTAGTGTATTTAACCTTGAAATAGCTTTGAGGAAGTCAATTACGTGCCTTAATTAGTATTCCAACATTGCTCTTTATTCCTCGAAACAAATGATAAGAATCTTTCCAGGGCTCTCTATTGTGTGAAACTGAGATGATGAGAATTATGCTCATGATTAACTTTGAGCACTAATTAGGGTCCATATTATGGGTTCCAATCAAATTATTGTTTATAAACTTATCCTTACTGATACATTTTCCTTCTATGTAATAAATACAGGTGTGGCAGAAGCAACAATTGTCAATACATAGGTATTTCTCTAGACCTTGGTAATTTTACACTTTGCTATGTTCTAATTCATTCTTAGTTATACTTGAATGGGAACTTAGTGGGCCAAATGCAGTAATTGGAAGAGCCTTGGTTGTTCATGAACTTGAGGATGACCTCAGAAAGGGTAATATTTTATTTTTCTCATTTTGAACTTCTGCCTTGCATGCCTGATATAATGATATGTGAATGTTATGTATAGGAAATTAGGAATGGATTCAATATATCTTCTGTGTGCAAAGATTTGTTTATTCCATGTTCTCACTTGCATTTGTTTATCTATTTAGGTGGTCATGAGCTTAGCCTTTCCACTAGCAATACAGGAGGTAGACTGGCATGTGGTATGTAATAAGCAAACTCCATTATTTCTCATTACAAATATATTATTACTTTTGCCTTGCATTCTCCTTGTGTATATAGTACATGGTATAGATTGTGTTGTGTTATATTCTGATATAATGAAAAGTTATTTGACAGAATTCGAGTCGACTACTATAAAAGTCATATCAGTTTTAGAATATGTTTGTGTTATAATGCATGCATTTTGGGCTAAATTGAAGGGACGTTTATTAACGCGATGTGCATATTCAAGGAGAGATCGACTAAGTCAGTTATAATTATAGTTTGTTTTTCACAAAAATTCAGGATTTTTTTGTACTTTCTTCTGACCTTATAATTTAAAACAAATATTTTTGAATGAGCCATTGAACTGTGAAGAATACCAAATCTATTGATATGTGGATGTGACAAAGTTCAATGAGGATGATACACGCATCAAATGCACATAGTCATTTGCCTTTGATCATATCTAAGCTTTGAATCATCCCTGATTTATTAATGACTTAATATATATATATATATGTATACTGCTAGAGCTCATCCATTCAAAAGTTTTGGCACGACATGGTTATATCTTATATGTGCTTCATTAGATATTCTTGGTGTTGAGATGATTTGTAGACATTAATCATCCCAAGTACCTAAACTAACAGTTCTTGTGCCTTTATATCAGTAATGGGCTTGTTGGACAGAGCTCCCCTGGATTTAGGCATATTAAGCAAATAGTAAGTATGTCTTGTTTGTCTCTGTGTAAGTCTCTTGTAAGTCTCTGTATAATAGTATGTCTTGTTTGTCTTTTTTTTACTTGGTCTCTTGTAAGTCTCTGTATAATAGTATGTCTTGTTTGTCTTTTTTTTTTACTTACACAGTCACTGTCTCTATCCTTATTCATTAATATTGAGTTCTTATAATTAATCGTGATCATCTAATATGATTTATGCTAATGTATTTGTGATGATGATGTTACAAATGGGTTTTTCTTTGATTATGTTTTATTGGGGTTTTGTTGTTTAGGATCTGTTTGTTGTTTATAATTAATCTTGATCATCTAAAATTCATACTTCTTTGAAATATTTGCTAAAAGTGCTGATTTAAATGGAGTTTTAAAGCTAACTCTAATGTTGCGGGCAAAGTTAGAATTACCTTTACTTTTCATTATTTTTCTGGGTTCTGTGTTTGTTCTTATGGTTCTATCTCCTTATTTGTAATTGCTATTTGATTTCGAGTCGGGAGTCAGGATTGTACATAACTAGGCAACACTGGTAATTACGCATGCATATCATTTTATGCTCTACGCCGTTCCAAACCCATGTTTAATACAATCAGTCTAATCAGTTGAAAGAAGCATACACCTGGGAATCCGCATTGTTTTAATTTACTAATTTATTTTGATGCATGCAGCCCCAAAACATAGTACCAGCCGCTCCTGCTAAAGAGCTTGCAAACCCTGCAACATAGAGGAAGAAAAAGAATCTCCAGAAGGTTAAACATACTGCTCATCAGTTTCAAAATGTACTAATCTAGTCTGTCTTCCTACTGAGGTTTCTTAACAATAGACTTTATATATGGATTGCACATGTACTAAGGTTTGTAATGTGTTGCAAAAACAGCTTACTAGTGCAAACAACTTTGTATCATAATAGGGGGAACTAGTGTGACTCATGATTTGGTTGATCCGATCTTGCTAAAAATCCTGTAAATATTTCATCAAAGAATCCTTGTAATTTGCACTGGCAGTGTAGAATTTTAAATATATATTATTCTCAGATCTTCCCATTGCAGCATCCTATTCAAAAATGGAAATAGTGCTGAAATACTTAGATGCAAACACGTATTTTAATAAATTAATATTCATATCAAAAAAATAATTGTACATCATTTTTAATGAATAAATACTGATATCTCAAAAGCAATTGTACATCACTTTTAAAAAAGAAAAAGTGATGTTAAAAAAGTTAACGTACATCGCTTTTTTAAAAAATATTGATGTCAAAGTCTGACATTTTCAAGTCTAAATGGTACATAGACATCACTTTGATTAGGATAAAACCGATGTCTAAGTTCCACTATAGACATCACCCTTTACTTAAGAAATTGATGTTTAATATCTTATTTTACATCACAGAAATGAAATTATTCGATGTCTATGTGGAAAAAAACATAACTCATTATATGTTTAATATGTTGTAATAGGTGTATTTTATTTATAAAATTATTTATTTCTAATATTTTTTGTAAAAAAACAATGCATGGACATCAGCTTTTTTTCCAGAAACGATGTCTAATCGAGTAAAGACATCGGGTTTTAACCGATGTCTAGAATATACATCACCGACATCAACATCGGTTGCTAAACAACATAGACATCAGCCAAAAACCGATGTCTATTGACATTTTTCTAGTAGTGATAATAAAGAGTAATGAAGTATGAAGTTGGATTATTGATATCTCAAGGTATCAGGGGTATAGGGATATAGTATCAAATCAATAGGGGTTTTATGATCATGGAAATTGAAATATTGGGGCTTACAAAGGTATTTTGGTATGGTACAAGCAATCGAAGTATATCAATTATAGGTACTAATTCAAGTTGTGGCATGACATAGATAATCAAATGATCTGTATTAGTGCATAAATGAACTTGGAACAATTGCGATAATCGCAGGCATGGCATAACATTGTAACAACTCAATTTAAAATTAAGGTATTTGCATAAAAATAGGTTTGAAAAGGGAGAGATAATTGCAATATATCTTAAGAAAAGTTCATAATAAACTTGCAACATATCACAATAAGGTTCAAGGACACTTGCATAATATAGTTTAAAGAAAATATCACTTGAACGATATGTGAAGGTAGGGACACTTGCCTTAAAGAAGGCTTTATCTAGAACTCGACTTGGCTTAGGAGCAACCGGGAGCACTACTCGACCTTGATGGAAACCTTCCCATATTCACTTGATCCTACAAAATAATAATAACTCTCATTATAAAAGACTCTTATAAGAATAATCGACCATAATGCTAATGCACAATTCGATTTCAAGTAGCATTTAGTGTCCTATTTCGTATAAGGCCTTAAATCAACATACATTACTATATATTATCATTTTTACACCTTGGAGCACATAATCACAGTTAAGTATATGCAATTTATTAACTAGACTTGGTGCATCATTGGGCATTTGAATGATCTCACTTATCTAATCTCCACCAATTGACTAACATAGTGCAACTTTACTAGTCTCAAAACCCGAAGTGCCTAAGCTTGGTAATATCATTTCTCTTGACCATACCTATGGCCTTACCTTCTACTGACCTCTATCTACTTGTAAACACTAAGAACTACCTAGGCTTCACTCATTGGGTTCACAAAACTAAACGCTTAGTCATAGCGTTTTCATTTGCATTCCCTTGGTGACACCTTGTGCGACTTAGGGTCTTTGACACCCTTCCACTCTAATTATTTCTACCAAAACTAACCCAATGGATTATTAAGACCAAATTCTAACTTATGCACTTGGAATTACATCAAGGTCTAACCTAGGCCCCCCTGGGCCTATCCTCAAATTTGACACAAATCTTCTCGGTGCCTTAAAAACTGCCCTATTTCTGACTTATTTTTAACCATTGTCTCTAACTCTAAATCAAAATATTTCGACTTGAAAACCTTCCCTAGACTTCCTAGTATCAGTACTAATTAAGGCCTAATGAGGGCCTACACATAACATCATTTTATGACCTCAAAACTACACCCAACCTAAACTGTCCCCTGTTTTGGCAGATTTAACATTTCCGCTTGTGTACCTCACTAAACGGTAGGTTTTGTTAAATATATAGCCCCTAGACTCAAATATATATCAAGTACCAACTCTCTGTAGCTCGGTCCTACCAAGGCCTAAGAAATTCCCATTCAAAACTCACCTACAACTAGTGTGCAAATCTGAAAAATCAAAGTGTCCTACTTTAAACCCTTCCACCTTAACTCTCACTTTAAAACCAAGCACTCAACCTTTAACCAAGAAACCCTACTACACTATTACCCTCAACTAATGCATCAACAAGTGTGGAGATCATTCATACCCTAGTGCACCTTCATGCAAATAAATTACCAAAAATAATGCAAGTTATCAATCATCAACATTTCGACTAAACAAGGGAGATTCCTCCTTATAAATTCGACTTTTAACACTTACCCAACAATCATGGTCATGCACATTAACTTAGCTAATTTTAGCAAAAAAACATGGTAAAAACTCATAATATGCACAAACAATTACAAAATTTAAAAGTTTAAACCATACATGCATGCTTTCGAATGAACTAGTAAAATATCATAATTTTTCATCAAAATCTCATTATAAAACTAGCATGCAAGGCTAGAAATAGCTATATCAAGAATGTTCACTAACATGCAAACAGTTTTATCAAGTTTCCTTTACAAAAATACATGTTACTAGCACATAAGTAATGTATCTCATGGAGAAACCCTTGGATTCACAAGAATCAAAGGTGTTCTCTTGAGTTCAAGCAAAAATACAAGCATGCAACCATTTAGCATCAACTTCTCAACACAAAATCTTTGGGAAGTGAATAAATTAAGCATATGAAGTGAAATAACACTAAAAGAAGGTAGAAAATTGGATGAAAAAATTGGAGAAATGGGGGTGGTGGTTTCGGCCGAGAGGGTGGGATAGAAGAGGAGAGAGTTGAGTGGTGTGGAGTGTTTGAGTGTTGGAGTGGGTTTAATCATCTCTTTTTACTTTTATACAAATGCAAGAGTGAGTGGACTTTGCTTTTACCAATTTACCCCTCTCCCACTTAAAAACAAGATTTGCATGCAAGGTTAACTAGGTAATTTGGCTAGTGTAGAAGTAGTTAGTGAGGTTAAAAATTCCCATTATGCCCATGTCTTTGATTGAGAGTTGAATGCATGCGTGGGTAATATAGTAATTTGCTAATTAATATTCAAATTTATTCAAATTAATTACAAGAATAAATTTTATAAATAAAAATATAAATCCATAAATTACGAGAGTGGTATCATAAAATAGCTTCAAATTTTTAGAAATTTTATAAGATCACTTTTGGAATTTATTGATAAAAATATTTTTAAAATAAGAAATACACTCTAATAATCACATAAAAGAGCAAATAATACATTTCTCTCTTTTAAAATTCTTTAAATAATTTAACATAATTCTTATGCATCAATACAATCAAACAAGCACATATCTATATAATTTTATAAATGACTCCATTACAAATATAAAATACTCAATTAAATATTAAATTGAATAAAGGTCATAACATCCTCTCCCCCTTAAAGGATTCTGTCCTCAGAATGCATTTCAGACTCTAGCTCCCATGTTGACTCTTCAACTTTGGGATTCCTCCATATCACTCTTACCAACCTTACTAACTTATTTCTAAGACTCTTTTCTTGCCGGTCGCGTATTTTAACAGGTTGCTCTACATATGACAAATCTTCCTGAACTTCTATCAGCTCATACTCTACCACATGATTGATATTCGGATTATACTTCTTAAGGAAAGATACATGGAATACATTATGAATATGCTGATACTAAGGCAGCAGAGCTGATTAGTAAGCCACCTTTCCGACTTGATTCAAAATTTCAAAAGGACCTATATATCGAGGTGCTAGTTTCCCTTTCTTCCCAAACCTAGTCAACCCTTTTCATGGTGACACTTTTAACAATAGAGCTTCACCTACTTGGAAACTCATATCCTTCCGAGAAGGGTTTGCGTACTTCTGTTGCCTATCCTGAGCAACAAGCAATCTTTTCTGGATCAGTTTGACTATCTCTTTCATTTGTTGGACCAATTCGGGACCTAGAATCTTTCCTTCTCCGACTTCATCCCAACTTGTTGGTGATCTGCATTTTCTTCCATATAAGGCTTCGTACGGCGGCATGCCAATACTAGAGTGATGCCTATTGTTATAGGATAATTCCACCAGTGGTAAATGATCATCCCAACTTCCCGCAAAATCGATAGCACAACTTCATAACATGTCTTCAATTTTTTGTATAGTCTGCTCGCTTTGACCGTCTGTTTGCGGATGATATGCCGTGCTCATGTTCAACTTGGTGTCAAGACTTCCTTGGAATTGTCTCCAAAATCTTGAGTTGAATTGAGGATCTCGGTCTGAAACTATCGATACAGGTAAGTCGTGACGTAACACGATTTCACGCACATACATATGAACCAACCTATCTAATGAAGTCCTCTCGTTGATTGGTAGAAAATGTGCCGATTTTGTAAGGTGATCAACTACAACCTATATGGCGTCGTGTCCGAATTTTATTCGAGGTAAACCCACTATAAAATCCATGGCAATATTTTCCCACTTCCATTATGGAATCTTTAATGGTTGGATCAAACCGCTTGGTCTTTGGTGTTCCTCTTTTACCCGTTGACATGTATAGCATTTTGCGACCCATTCTGCAATTTCTCTTTTCATGTTCAGCCACCAAAACATCTTTCTCAAATCTCTGTACATTTTAGTGATTCCCGGATGGATTGAAAGTCTCGAGTTGTGGGCTTCTTGCAGTATCTCATTTTTCAGTTCAGTTACTTGAGGAATCCAAATTCTTGATGAAAACCTTAATATACCTTGTTCGTCTCTTTGCATACATATTTCCTCTCCTGTCAGTTGGTTATTCTCCTGACTCATCACTTCTTCTTGACATTTCCTTATCTTCTCTATCAGTTCTGGCTGAAAGGTCATAGCATGACAAATCTATTCTAACCTTCCGTGAACACAAAGTTCTAAGTCGAATCTTTCAATCTCTTCAGACAATCCCTTGACAACATGATCATATTCATTCTTTCCTTTCTACTGAGGGTATCGGCCACTACATTCGCCTTCCCTGGATGGTAATGTATTGAACAGTCGTAATCCTTGATTAGCTCCAACCATCTTCGTTCTCTCATGTTGAGTTCTTTCTGGGTAAATATATACTTCAAACTCTTATGACCCATGTAGAATTCACACTTCTCTCTGTATAAGTAATGTCTCCATATCTTGAGTGCGAACACTATGGCAGCTAGTTCCAGATCATGAGTCGGATATTTCAGTTCATGAGGTTTAAGCTGTCTGGATGCATATGTAATCACCTTATTGTGTTGCATTAGCACACACCTCAATCCTTTATGTGAAGCGTCGCTGTATATCACAAGTTTTCCTTTATCATCTGATAATACCAACACTTGGGTGGTAACCAATTTCTGCTTTAACTCTTGGAAACTTTCTTCACATTCCTCATTCCATTCAAACTTGTGATTCTTTCTTGTCAGCTTGGTCAGTGGTGTGGCAATCTTTGGGAAATCCTACACAAATCTTTTGTAGTATCCAGAAAATCCTAGAAAACTTCTTATTTTCGTAGGAGTCTTTGGTCTTTCCTAACTCATAACTGCTTCAATCTTTGCAGGGTCCACTCTAATTCCTTCACTCCCGATTATATGCCCCAAAAATTAAAGTTCTTGCAACAAAAACTCGCACTTTGAAAATTTAGCCTACAACTTCTCTTGTCTAAGAATTTCCAATGCTATCCATAAATGTTTCTCATGTTCTTCTTCTGACTTTGAAAATATCAGAATGTCATTAATGAATACCATGACGAACTTGTCCAAATATTTCTTGGAAACTCTATTCATTAGATCCATGAAAGTTGCAGGGGTGTTCGTTAACCCAAATGGCATTACTAAAAACTCATAATGTCTGTATCTTGTCTTAAAGGTCGTCTTTGAAATATTCTCTGGTTTGATCTTCAACTGATGGTATCCTGACCTCAAATCAATCTTTAAGAAACACTTAGCTCCTTTTAATTGGTTGAATAGATCATCTATCCTTGGTACCGGATATCTATTCTTTATCGTCAACTTGTTCAGCTCCCGATAATCTATAAAGAGTCTCATGCTTCCGTCCTTCTTCTTTATGAACAGAACTGGAGCTCCCCATGGTGACGTACTTGGCCTTATGACTCCTTTGTCCAAAAGTTCTTGTAACTGACTCACTAACTCCTTAATCTCTGCTGGTTCTATTCTGTATGGTGCCTTCGAAACAGGTTTGGCTCTTGGAGCAAGGTTAATCTCAAGCATAATCTGTCGGTCTGGCGGTAGTCCTGGTAGTTCTTCTGGAAATATACCTGGAAACTCTTTCACCACCGGAATCTCCTCTATACTAGGAACTTCCTTTTCCTTATTCACTACATAAGCTAGGAATTCCTCATAACCCTTCCTAAGTAACTTGTTATCCTAGACAGCTTAAAGAAATATTTATCCTTGTTTTTGACCTTTAAACATCATCTTCCTCCCATTCCTTGTCCTTAAATAAACTCTCTAAGATCTACAATCTATCTGAGAATTATTCTTCCCTAACCAATCCATCCATAAGATTATGTCAAACTCTCCTAGCTTGAAGAATATCAAGTCAACTGGGAACTTGTGCTTGGAGGTATCAATCTCACACTCTGTGCAGAATTGACTCACAGGTACCTTTTCTTGGTTAGCAATTACTATGTTCATTACTTCACTCATACTCTTCTTATCACAATTTAGTCTACCAGCAAAAGTTTCTGATATAAAAAATCTCGTAGCTCTTGAATCAATTAATACTTTAGCTTCAACATTGTTCACAGAAAGCTTACTTCTTATCACCTCTGAATTCTGAACAACGTCCTTCATTTTCAAATTAAAAGTTCTTGCCGATGCTTGTGGAACTGGTCTCGATGGTGGAGGTAAAGCTAATACCTCAACTGGTATAGTCGAACTGGTCATTGCTACGCTCATCCTACTCCTGGTGGGTCCTGCCAATACTCTCTAGCCATGTGTCATGGCTTCCCACACTTGAAACACGTAACTCCTGTCTTGTAACATCCCCAAATCTGGGGTCAGGATTGGGTGTCACTAAACAATCTTTACATAATATAAAATAATATACAGATGACCCCTAAATTCCGGATCGTTACAGGTTATAGTATGAAACAAGAATCTAACCTTCTAAAATCTACAACTAAAATACTAGTTTATTACCTCTGTACTAACTCCATTGTCTTATTCATTCTAACATCTCCATCCTTTTGTAGCTGGGATCTCTCTAATTTTAGCTGTCTATTAAGAGCTATTCACCTTTATCCTCATTTGATTCTGAAAGAAATAAGAATTCACAAAGCAAGAGTGAGCTAAAAATGCCCCGCAAGTATCATAACTAATTTTCAGGTATCAATATCAGAAGAAATTTCCGGACACAATTTCTTAATAATTTATAAAGATTTCATTTATTTGAAGTAGTTGAGCGAATAAAATATTGGCCGTTATTAGCTCGTAATCAGAAATCAAAAGTGACGAGCAATTCCTAGATTCATATCTTGAATAAGGGTTTTGTCCAATTTTGTAATCATAAAACTTTTCAAGAAGGAATGCCGTTAATGGCGATCAGCAATAAATTAGAATTGACACTAGAATCAACACAGTACTATCACCTGCTGGTCAGTCAGGTATAGTACGGACCTATGCACATCTACATAGACCCACGTATATTATAGTACCCAGGCACTATGGCTTCTGTAAATAAAGGGTCCATCCATCTCTGGCCCATAGGTTCTAGCTCATTCCTGGCCCTCATCATAACCATCCAGTCTGTAGAGTATTTTGATATCAAATCATTATGATTTCAAAACATCCCGATTCAGGGTTCGCAAATAACCCGGAATAATAGGTATTTGCTCAAGAGATCAATCAATAATAAAGGAACAGTAATAAAGGTTACTTGAATAATTAAGAGTAATTGCAGCGAAATATAAAACATTTAACTATTATGAACTTAGAATAGGAAAGAAATACTTGCAGTATATTATAAGAAAGTTCAGGAATACTTGCCTTTGGTATTTAGCAATAGCACAGTCATCTTAGTTTAAGGTCTCATGATCTTACGATCCTTCTATTTTAATATGCTTCTCCCGCAATTGCTAGAAGCTAGATACTCGATACTAATCTATTCCATTTTTATCCAATGTCTGGTTCTTATCGTCTTAAACAATTCGCATCTTGCAGGGCTTTTCCTACCGAATGCTAGGTTACTTTTAAACCGACTTCAGTACTTGGTTCTTTCGTCTGAATCCTACATAATCCAAATACCCGTAATTGGGCGGTCGCTTATGATTAACATAACCTCACTATCAATCCTACCCATACAATTTCATAACCCGTCTTGTATTTATATGTATTATTGAAATACACATTACAGTTAAGGTTCACGTCTTCGAAACTCGGTTCCGTACTTGTTTTCAGAAAATACGTACAATTATTGCTTCAGAAAATAGGGTTGTCGAACATATGTAAAATATTTCATTATGACACACAACCAGATTTCGTATAATGTAATTATATATTCTCGTTCGACATTTCCGATAATTATAGGTTACGTTCCCGTATTTTCGGAATTAATTTCCCGGAAATCGGGCAGCATTTCCTCTATTAATCGGACTATCCGGTCGAAACATAATCGACGTTATCAACTTAATAATCACAATCAATTCATAATCCACACAAATTTCATAATCCGAACGCCACCTACAACTTCTAAAATAATTAACTCATTTTCGTTTCGAAATTAATTTTATGAACTAATTTATTTAATTTATAAATGTAAGACTCAGATTAAAATCATCACCGTCCTCCGTCGACTCGCCACGACTCATCTTCGACGGCGGTAAAATTCGCGGATACCCGATTAATTCGGGTTTCCGACGCGAACCCCACCGATTAAAATAATTTTTCCCGCATGAAAATGAATTTTATTTTTATTTCACAAATATTAATCAGAGAATTTCTGCAGAAAATAATTAAAATACTCCCAAAAATAGTCGAACGGACCCAAACAGATAACAACACAAAAGAAACAGCCGGAAAAAAACCAACCGGAATCGGAAACACAGGCGGCACCAACAATACAGTCCACACCACCGACTTCTCTACACGCAAAGACACACACAAACACACAGATACGCACACACGCAACCCACACACACATATAACACGGCCCACGCACCACCACTCCCTCGCCGGAAACGGAGAGGACAACGACGGAAATGGGGGAATAAACAGGGGAATAGAGGCGGGTGGGAAAGAAAGGAGAGAGAAGAATAGGGAGATAATAAGGCGAGAGAGATTGATCGAGAGAGCAACGGGAGAGAGAGGAGAGTGAGAGAGACGATTGAAAGATGACAAGGGTGTAGATTGGGGAACAAAAAGATAAACTCGGTTGTAAATATATGTTTTATATATGTATTTATTCTCTTCCTAAACCTGAATTTACTCCGCAATTCACAATTAAACGAGCAAATGTACGGGTAAAATAACTCAAAAAATTATCAGAAAAGTTTTAAATTTTAAAAATAATTAAAAACTAGTAAAATAAAATTTTCATAATTTTTAAATAATTTTTGAATCGCATAACATACCCGCATTTCACAATTTAACGAACAGACGTGCGGGTGAATAAAATCCGGAAAATTACTGATATAATTTTAAAATTCTCGAAATATTCCAAACATAAGGAAATATGAATTTCATAATTTTTTAGACATTCTGGCATTTAATACTGAATTCACACTTAAATACAATCAATAAATCATTTAAAAATAACTAATCGACGAAATATTGTTTTCTAAATTTTATAAATTCCCATAAATAATTATTGAAATTATAGTCATAAAAATCATTTTAAAGATAATTCCAATATCTATGAAAATAATTTTCCCATAACATTACTTATAAAAGTGAAAACAAAACAATACAACTTAGCATTTAATAAAACAATTAATCCTCGAACACTACAGAGTCACACTCAACTAATAACAAATACCACACTCTGCTGACAGAACCATAATATATTTTATTTATTTAATGATTTCATAATTACCCTTATATATCAGATTCGAAAATAGATTACCTAGCCACTAAGTATCTATAAAAATGATACAATTTGATACAAGATTTGGATAATTATCAAAACTGAGCTTCTTATAAAACATCCTATTGCGAAAATAATGTAAAATATCCCGTCTCTCGGGTTTTAATGATCTACCGAAATGACTATCATATCAAAAAATTTTGTGCCAGGACTCGTACGGGTAAAACCGTACCCGGGATCGAAAAAGTCAAAACACGAAAAATGTTTAGAATAATCAGATTAGGTTAGGAAGGAGTTTCCCGAAGAGTTTCTGGTTGTAAAAATGCTAAATCGGTTGAAGTTGGACGATTCCCGGTTTTATAAAATAGTTTTTATAATTACTCAGAAAATAATTATTAATCCATAAATCTTTATAAAATCATATAACAACCTAAAAATTACAAGAAAAATACCAAAATTATCTATAATTTATTTCGGACAATTAAAAATTAAAATACCCTAATTATATCATATATAAACATCCAAACATCAATTTCAATCATAAAATAATTCTCCAAAAATTCACATAAAATCACATAACAATTATTTATTGATAAAACTAATTACACGATATTTCCCGGATATTACATCATCTTCCCCCTCCCTTCAAATAATTTTGTCCTCAGAATCATACTAACGAACATATGATTATGCCTTTCAAGTATCTCACTTATAATTTCTCATGTTAATTTCTTACTCGTACAACTTTTTCATAAACTTTAACTTGCAATCTCAATCATTACTCAACAGCCTCTTGCTGATATCATATTCTACCAGTTACTCATGCAATCTAACTTTAGTCTCCACTTTGGAGCTAACTTAATCTTTTCGGGTATACATATAAACATCCTATGATCTTGCTATACGTGTGGCAGTAAAGCCAATTCACTCATAATCTTTATGCCTATCTTATTGTTTCAAAAGGACCAACTTAATTTATACTAACCTTCTTTTCTTTCTAATTCTAATAATTCCTGCTCGGGAACGCTTCCAACCTTCAGTGATTGTTCTACTTCATTTTCCACGTATTTCTTCGATCAATTAGCCTAGCTTGTAATCACTTTCAATTATATTCGAGGCTCTTTAATCTTTCTCCTATACCTTTTGTCCATCTGCGAATGATATACTGGGCTCATGGCGCCTTCAGTTTCTAAACGTCTAAAATCAATTCCAGAGTTTAGAATTAAAATAAAAATCTCAACAGATGCATTTGACTCACAACCTATTATTAAGCCTTAATTTCTTTGAATTACAATCGAATATTTTCATTGAGCAAAAATCTTTTACTATTTAGAAGAAATATACTAATTTGGATACAAATCCCATATACTATAACCCATATTATCATTTATTTGGTTCTATGGAGTCCCGATATAAAAATTAATTACAATGCTCTTTTCTGACGTTCAGCCACCTATAATGCTTACTCATATCTTCACGTCATATTATTAGAAATTCTTCTTTTTTACATGTAAGTCTTGTATCATATTCTTGGGGTATCTTGAATCTCTTGAGTTGTCGAGATTTAGCCAACTCCAATCTCTTAATTCTTCCTTACCGTGTACCTATTTATTCAAGACTGGTATATCTTATTTCAGTTCATATTGTTTCCCATACTTCTACCAACATATTAAATCAAATGATAATATCGATCAATTCCAATCTATACTTGAATCTGATAACATGCCACCATCTCCTTGAAGGAGTATCGAACTTATTACTTGGGTAAAATAATCATTAATAAAAGAATGATTAGGTTTGGTTAATCTATCCCTAATAATTCAAATAATGCTTCATCCGCTTTCGTTTTCAAGGGATTATACTATATCGCCCCTTAATAAACTATACTCATTTTTTTGATACAATTACAATAGTATGCTCGAACTTTGATGCTAGCATTGATTCTTCGGTAGATATGACATTTACTTACAAGTTCTTTCATTTCTATTTTTATTCCATGTCAATCAATACCTTTGTTTAACTCTCCATATTTAATCGTATCCTCGGAATGAATTTCCTATCTCCAGTTATTGGCGTTTCACTTCATCCTTACTTCAGTTCTGGCACACATAACGTTCACAACTTACTTATATCCTGGACCATCTTATAAAATTCCTTTATCATCCTTTCGATTCCACTTCCTTCCCTAGTTAAGTTCTCTATTCTCATGAATTATTGTCTCTTCTTAACATAAGTGATTTCTTCTTCTTAATAGTATTGATTTGTTCAACATTAAATAAGCTATTTATGTGGCTAACACTAGAATGAAAGCTTTCAACTTATAAATATTTGAACTCTTTTATTATTTTTACTAATAAAATTACCGAGATCCTATTTTTTTTCTTTTCACTGAATTAGCAGCTATCTCATTAGCCTTGCTCGAATAATCGCTAATCGCGCAACTACCATTTCTAACAACTCCAACTATCCTCTGTCTCATATTGCCTTCCCGGGTTGAAAATATGCTTCACATTATTGGGGTTGTGCAATTTATTTTCCTTTTTTCCTGTATAGACATTACCTTCTCATATCTAGTTCACATGTTAGCACTACCAACTCTTACCATACATCGGATACTGGTATTCGCGAGTTCTCCAATATTTTAGGGTAACTTCCATTACATTGTCATTCTACATGGTATACATTTATGTCCTTCATGGAAACTTATTACAAATGATAAAATCTCTTTGATTTTCTAACAATATCCACTTTGGTATTGTTACCAACTCCTTCCTTATTCCTTCTTTCTTCTCTTTGCTCTATCTTGAACCTCCAGTTCTTGAAAATGTTCTTCTCATTTGCATGGATAAATAACTTTCTACTTTTCTTGTTTATTATAAAAGGGTATATTCTTCTAGATAAAACCTCGCACAAACTTGCAGTAACATCGCGTTAATTCTACTAAACTTCCGAATTCTATTGCTGTCTTTACTACCTCCAAATTCCTAATTGCTTTGATTTCGGATCTGAGAATCATGTCAGAATTTGACTTAATCTATTTAGAACCGATTTCCACCTAACTGATCATAAGTTGGTAAAATAACCAATCAACTCTTTTAATTGATCAATTCAACCAAGTGATGACTAGCTAAATGAAATAAAAAATCCAATTATATAAAGTTAGTTTGGTCATAACAACCTTCTTCAAGAACCGAGATCGCAATCATTTGGAGTATCAACAGGAATATCAATAACACACGGAGGTGTACTTTGTAATATCCGGGATATGACGTGTAATTATTGTTGTTAATAAATAAATATTATGTGATTATTATATGAATTTTTTTGGTGAATTATCAGTGAAATGCTACCTGTATTTGGATATATAAATATGATATAATTTGAGTATTTTAATTTTCATAAGTCCAAAATAAAGTATAAATAATTATGATATTTTTCTATCAATTTTTATGTTGTTATATGATTTTATAAATGATTGGTGGATTTAAAAAATTATTTTCCGAGTATTTATAAATTATTTTGTATAATCCGGAACCAACCGACTTCAACCGTTGTTACGTTCTTACAACCCGAAACTCTTTCGAAAACTCTTTCCTAACCTAATTACAATATTCCGAGCATTTTCCATGTTTTGACTTTTTCGATCCGGTGTACGGTTTTCCCCGTGCGGGTCCCGGCGCATTATTTTCGATACAAAATTTGTTTCGGTAAATCCATAAAACCTGTATTTTCGATAAACGAGATCTTTTTATTAAACTATTATAATTATCATCTCGTAGTACGTGTAACCAAAGCGCTGAGACGAAGACCGTAGTACAAAATGTATAGATTTGGATAATTATCCCGAAACCGGTACCGTTTTGGATCTGTTTTCTCAAATAAACATAATATTTTATATCCGGTATGATCCAACGGGGTACCAATATTCCGTAATTATTAATAGCCCTTACCGTATTTTTTTCGCACCAAAAATCATTTGCACGCAGTTATTATATAATTTTACAGAGAAAATCTATATATTCATATAAACTTTCAAGAATCAAACAAGCTTTTGGAGGTGTTATCGGAATCCGTTTGGGAAGCTCGAGTACTCAAAACGAAGCTCTTGAATCATACCATCAGATTCCAGATCTGGTTTTTGTGCAGAATCAAAGGGTATTTTCCTATAATTTTATTAATTTTCGAATTAATTTGATTTAAAATATGAATTTTTGTTCGAGAGATTGTTGGTGTGATTTGATGATTGCATGTTGTAGAGCTTTTCTTCCTGATGATTTTGATATATTATATGACTAATTTGGAGTTCAATAACATGCTCAAAATTGGGTTTAATTTTTGAAATTGTAAATTAGGGTTTATGTATATTATGAATGTTTCCAATCGATTTTTAAGCGTTTATTCGTCAGGGGTTATTAGATTAAATTATTTACATCAATAAATAGATCGTGAAACATGGATTTGATTTGTATATACGTGACTAACAGAGGATAACTATATATGGCTCGTCGGAAAATAATTCAAACCGGCGGCGGAATTTTCCGATTAAGATTCCGGCCGTTTCGTTAAGTGGTTGTCGACTCGGATCATATATTCGTGTTCTTGGAGGTTTTAACTTAATTTCCTGTGACTTTGGATGATTTCTGGGTTGTCGGGGTGTCGCCGGAAAAGCCCGGGGTCGCCGTTAATGGCGACCGCTGGCGAGGTTGAGCGGGGAAGGTGGTCGAATTGCATTTCGACCCCCCTAGTTTCGAAAGTTTGCAAATCGTGCACTTCTGTTTTAAAAACTTACGAAAACCTGATTTCTGTTTTCAAAATTTATAAAAATGATATTTCATTTTCAAAAATTATTTTAAATTTTGAAAATCAATATTTTAATTCTGAAAATTATTTTTAATTCAAAAATAAATATGAATTAATTAGTTCATTAATTTTAATTAATAATTATTTATTTATTTGGTCAATTAATTCAAATATTAATTGATTAATTACTTTTATTAGTTATTAATTAATTTTAATTATTTATTTAATTATATTTAATTATTTTTCTTGATTTAAAAATTTTGAAAAATAGTTTCAAGCTTTAAAATATTATTTTAAATTGGTTTCAAGGCTCGATAATTATTATAAAATTATTTTAAGGCCAGATTTGGGTGTTCGAACTCTATTATTTAATTATAAAATAGTTCAGAGTCCCGTTTTAATTCCGAAAAATGTTTAAAAATTTGTATTAAATACTTGGAAAATCATTTTAACCCCGAATTTTCTTTGAAATATTATTTAAATTAAATATCTTGCATGTTATGTGCTACGTGCTATCTGATTGATATGTTATATGCCTATATGTTTATTGTTGGAGTGTTTTAGCCATAACTTTTAATTCGTAAATCGGATTTGGGTGAAACGAAAGGTAGATAAAACCTTATGACGTCTATATGACGATTAGAATAATGTGAGATGAATATTGATAGATACTTATGATACCTAGAAGAGTAAGCGAGGCGTAGAAAAAGGAAGCAGGTGATCAGAAAATGGAATCAACGCGTAGAAAATAAAGCAAGTGATCAGTGCATAGAAGCGAGGCATAGGAAAAGTAGACAAGTGGTAGTTGAGTAGAATCATTAGACGAGTACAAGTGAAGTTGGAATCAATTGAGATAAGGCAAGTACTTCTGAACCTTCCTCGAGATATATTACAAATATTTTTACATTCTCTCGTGACATATTGTTAATATTCAAAATATCTCTGTTTTATATTACGAGTACTTTAAATCATTCAGCCTTGAACCCATATCACATAATCTGATCTTTGAGCCGTAAGTCTTATTCTTTATAAACCATTCCTTGTTGACTTTCAGATACTAAACCACACAAATATGATGCTACTCCACAAATATATAACCACCAAACACCAAACACTGGAACAGAATTGTTTGAACATACAGTAACTTTTAAACCCCAACCATTCTTTTTAACATCAAAGAACTAAACCTTGAAAAACCATTGTTCAGCAAATACATGATTCTCCTACAGGCTGAAGGCCATTTCTTATACATACTTTTACCCTCGTGATACTCATGAATTGCATTATGCTTTTATACAAATGTTTATCATTGTTGATTATGTTCTTGTTTTATTTAGTTTTATTATTTATCATACTGAACTGCTTTAGAATTGGATAGTTTTCTTTATTTGGACCATATTCGTGGTCAGACAAGATTCGTGGTCGAATTAGGCCAATGTGTGCCTTGGATCCATTTTGTAGAGCAGAGCCGTGTGCCTTGCTCGGGGTTAGTGCGTGTTTGATCAGCAGCCTAACCTTGGTTTTAAAAATTTAAAAATGAATATCCAATTCTAATGATTGTTTAACAAGAAACTTGATTCTTCTGAATCATCCCATTTGAACATTGTTTAACCTAAGTTATCATTATTACGACTTGCTGAGCTAGTTAGATAGCGAGGTTAAATCTTTTTATGTATTCTATAGTTTAAAAGGATATGGTAGATAACGAGGTTTCCTCAGCCCAGTGTACGAGCTAGTATTCCAGATTGAGTTGGATCAAGCTAGCAAGAGCTTTATATGGTAGTGAGTTAGCAAGATTGTGCGAATAATTTCATTACCAGTTGTAAATTAAATTAGTTGGGATTTGGTACGTTGTAATAAAAGTTAAGGTTGTGGCTTGTTTTCATACTTTAACCTGTTGCAATCCATGGTTGTGTAAAGCAGGGTCATTGCAAATAATATTTCATATGCAGGTTTATATATTGTGTGTGTTGTGGACCCCAAACTTCCGACCCGGGTTTGGAGGGCGCCACAGGTTGGTTTCAAAGCTACAGGTTATAAGTAACTGAAACAAGCCTAGATTGTCAGGATTAGGTAGAGGGTTAGGATTAGGAATATGAAATAGAAAGATAAGACGTCATGAGGTTGAGTGCGATGTTATTTCCAGATAACGGCAATGGCAGATCCTGTTTTCCCTATATCATCTGATCATTTGGAGCCTTCCGTTCGAGGATGGTCATCTTCACTCAGATTTGAATTGCACATTTTTCTTCCACCAGTATTAACTGAATTACCTCCTGTTATAACAGCTGCACCCCTTCAAGCTATTCTACGCTATTCTACCCCTTCTGATGTGAGACCACCTATTTAAGAACCTTCATTTGCTTATTCTTGTTCACTGGACCTTTAATTGTTAGTGTATCTTTTCAATTTACCCTACACCCTGTTCTATACCCTCAGTTTAAAACCTGTCTTATGAAGCAACAGTATCTTCGAGGATGGATTCGGGAGCTACAGTAAATGGTGAGTGCATGAGCTATTAATAAATGTGAAAACGAGTTTAGAAATAGAATTCATGTATTTTGGACAGTAGCTGCTACCAGGTTAAAAAAAGCCATTAGTGACTAGGCCACCTATGACTAGCTTGTGGAACCAATTAGATGGATTTTGAAATAGTAGTGATGCGATGTGATATCAGCAGACGGTGTTCTATGAATTAGACTTATTGACTGTTGGATAGACTTGTCCCCCTTAGCGACTGTAAAGATGATGATGGGAATATTGCTAGTATGGAAGCTTTGAAGTGAAGCCACGAATAAAATAGTATGCTACGACAGCTGAGGTTTTCGTCGATTAAGTAAGATAAATAAATCCAATAAAGGGAAGAAGGTAGATTGAAGTGAATGGATCTTTATGTGATTGTTTCCTTAACTTGGTATATTGTTATAGGTCAGAAGGACAACAACTAACTCATATGGTAAGGACAACCAGATATGCGATTTTCAATTTATTATATTTTTTTAGAAGTTCTCGAAAGAGATTTTCTTAGCAAATTTCCAAAAGCCCTTTTTAATAATATAAGTTTTAAACCTTGGTTGTCAAATTACTACTTGAGTTTCTTGTTTGTTAAAGACCCGGATTACATTGAAGGATACTTGTTTCAAACTTAGTATTGTTAATTCCAAGAAACAAAGTAACCCGCGATTATGAAGAAGTTGATTATTTCTAACAGAAAGGTGCAAATATTGTTCGATAGGATTAACAACAGAATCAGCGTACGGAGAAACTATTCATCCAATTACTAGGATTACCAGAGTTCAAATAATTCATTGATTTAACAGAAGCCTGAGTATGGCCGAAGAAGATTGGGAAGATTTCCAGATTTTTCTAAAAGAAGAATATTATTAACAAAAGGATCGATGTGTTGAATGATTAGTGGTTATTCTAAATTAAAAAGAGGAAACTCGAGGTTATCCGATAAGAATGCCACTATGATCGAGTTGTTAAAGTATAATACGTGTAGGTGCGATGTTAAAGACACAAGACTTAACAAGTAAGAATCTACCATAATGCTTAATTTACGAAGGCATTTCAGCGGACTTTTGGAAGTTGTTATATAACACAAATGGGATATGATCGAACAAGCTCGAAAGATGAATACAAGTGAAATGTGGATGGTGACCAATGGGATCATTCTTTTCTACAATACTACGGCGTACATTCTTTTGATTCCTGGATATGTATAAATTTCCTTCATTAATAAAAATCTGTATGGTAATAAGAAAAAGAAGAATATTGCAATCCTTTCAAATTTAATTTTTCCTTCAAGTTTTGTTTTCTTATTGGGACAAGCAGTGTTATGGTGAGATGCTTTGTCAGAATGACGAAGAGTCGGGTGGGACGCCACCTAATCATGTGTTGTATGCCATATGGTATGAAAGACTGGCCATCTTAAGTACCAATGTGGTTGTCTCATTCATATCCACATCATTACTTCTTCTAACTTTTCAACTCTAAGTTTATTGAATTATGGATCCTCCTAGTTATTTTGTTGCACTGCTACTCTTTTTACGAAAATTTTTCATCATGAATCAAGCGGGAAAAGTTCCAGCTACCTCTTGCGCATGACGATAAAATAAGGGCATATGGCGAGGATTTAAAATCACCAGCCCCAGTCAGGGAAGCACTAAGAATCAAGGGAATTTACTCCAACAAGGAATATGTCTCCAAGGACGAGAGTTTATGATTTGTCTGTGAAATATGTTATTCAGAATACGGATGTGATGACGTGAATGATTATTGTGAATACCTTATGCGTTAAAGTATTGAAGATGTGGGAGAAACTTGATTGTTTATTTCTCAAGGTTTTGTTAATGAGATGAATTACCCTGTGGAATTGATAAGATTGTGATTAAAGGGCTAGCAAATCAAGAATGTGTAATTGTTAAATAAGTAAGTATCAATAGTGGAATTGAGATTTCTGGCAATAAGTTTATGAGGATTTGATATCATTTAAGATAGGAGAATTTGACATTATTCTAGGAATTGGACTAATTATTTAAGATATCTGGATAGACTGTCGTGATGAAAATATAATTATGAAGACACTAAATGAGAATATGATGAGGTTTAGAGGATGAAGGAAGGTAAAGAATTTATTAACGATGATTGAAGCTAAAAGGTTACGGTGACCAAGATGTAAGCACTATGGTGATCATGTGATAAATAAAAGTCAGAAGTAAACAGAAGTTGAAGATTTTATAGTAATTAATGAGTTTCAAGATATGTTTCCAGACGATTTACCAACATTTCCTCCAGATAGAGAAATTAAGTTCGTGATTGACTTAGCACCGGAAATGAAACAAGTGTCCAAGGCCCCGCACCGAATGGCACCAGTTAAAATGAAGGAGTTAGCAAAGCAAATGCAAGAGATGTTAGAAGAAGGAGCGATTAGACCTAGTGTACCCCATATGGTGCACAGGTATTATTTGTTAATAAGAAAGATGGAAGTATGAGATTATGTGTCGACTAGAGAAAACTCAACAAGTTTACTATCAAGAGCAAGTATTTGTTACCTCAAACTAATGATTTGTTTGATCAGATGAAAGAAGCAGAGTATTTTCTAAGATTGATTTAAGATTTGGGTATTACCAATTGAAGATTGGACCTATGGACATATCAAAGATAATTTTCAGAACTAAGTACTCTGTTGTTATAAAATTCTAGTAATGTCATCTAGATTAACCAATATACCAGTAATATTTAAACTTGATGAACAGAATCTTTAAGGAATATCTGGTTAAGTTGTATTTGTGTTACCTGAAATCAACAGAGGATCATGCAAAGTATTTAATGATAATTGGGGAGTCGGAGAAGAAAGAAGTTGTATGTAAAGTTTACAAGTGGAGAGCTTTGATGGCAAAAAGTATAATTCTTAGCATAAATAGTTAGTGAGGAGAAGACCAAAGGGGTCCAACGGGGATTAAAGTTACTATGAATGAAGAAAGACCAAAAGCACCAACAAAAGTAAGAAGTTTTATTATTGGCCGGTTATTATCGAAAATTTGTTCAAGATTTCTTGAAGGTTGCAACACCTTTGACGAAGCTTACTAGGAATAGCGAGAAGTTTATATGAAATAGAAAAGTGTGAAGAAAGTTTTGTGGAGATAAAGGACAGAATGGTCACATCACTTGTTTATCACTTTGAGAGGATCAAGGAGATTTTGTAATCTATAGTGATACTTCTCTTAAGGGAATATGATGTGTGTTGATGCAGTACAATAAAGTTATTGTATATGCATCTAGACAACCGAAACCTTATGAGCAGAAGTACCCTACTCATAATTTGGAACTAGCAGTAATAATACTTGCTTTAAAAGATTGGGAAACATTACATGTATGGAGAAAGGTGTAAGATCTATACGAACCATAAGAGTTTGAAGTATGTATTCACAAGGAAAAGCAAATGTAGTGGCAAGCGATAAGCAGAAAGGAAAAAGTAAACATAGAGACTGCACCGAAGGAATTACCTATGGAATTTCAGAAGTTAGAGTTGGAAGTCAGATATATAATCCAAAGGAAGCAAGGATGGATAGTATGACCTTTCAGTCAGAATTGTTAAGAAAAGATAAAGAGATGTCAAGAGGAGAAAATGGATCAGGATGTTAACAGTTTAGTGAAAGGAAATTTATGCACTTAAAAGAATGATCACGGTATCCTCAGATTTTTCTTTCAGAACTTGGATGATACGAGTGGCAGAATTAAGGAATGAGATCCTAAGGGAATTCACAATCCTAAGTATTTAATCCGTTCAAGAAATGCCAAAATATACAAAAGTTTAAAGAAGAATATTGATAGCCGGTACGAAAAGGAAATTTCAAAACGGATCAGGAGATGTTAGGCATATCAAAGAAGTAAGGCAAGTGTCAGAGGCCTAGCGGGTTATTGCAACTATTAAAAATATAGAATGGAAATAGGAGTATATTACTCTGGATTTTATAGTCAGATTACCAAGAACGAAAGCAAACCACGATGCTAATTGAGTTATGGTGAACAAGTTGGCAAAATCAGCTCATTTCTTGCCTATTAATGAAAGATATTCACTAGATAAGTTGGTTCACATATATTTGAAGGAAATAGTAGTTTGTCATGGGGTCCCTGCGTCTATTATATCAAATGAAGATCCACGATTCAATTCAAGATTTTGCATAAGTTTTCAAGAATTTTAGGCACCAAGTCAAATATGAGTACAACTTATCGTCCGCAGACTGACGGCCTAGAGCAAAAAAACGATCCAAACAATTGAAGACATGTTACATGTTTGTGCCATTGATTTCAAAGGAAATTGAGACGAGCATTTGTCCTTAGTGGAATTTGCTTACAATGACTGTTATCATGCCGGTATCGGAATGCCTCTCTACGAAGCTCTTTATAAACGCAAATGTCGATCACCAGTATATTAAGATGAAGTCGGCGAACGTGAAATACTTGGACTAGAGTTGCTACAACAGACAAAGGAAGCTATCGAGATTATTTAGAAAAGGAAATGGGTAAATCAAGCTAAAATGAGTATGGAATTTGAAGAAGGAGATGTAATTTTGTTAACAGTGTTAACGTGAAAAGGGATCATCCAAGATCGGAAAAGAAAAGAAAGTTGAGTCTGAGAAATGTTGGACCTTTTGAAATTTTGAAATGTGTCGGTAAAATAGCATACGAATTAGCGTTACCCCGCATGGGTAGCATATTCATAATGTTTCTATGTGGCAAGGTTAGAAAAGTATAATATAGAATTCTAGACATGCGATAGAATATGAGCCGATAGAACTTCAGGCAGAATTGTTCTATGCTGAGAATCCAATAGGGATTATAGAAAAGAAAGAGAAAGTGTTAAGAAAGAAACTTATAAAGTTAGTAAGATTATTGTGGAAACCCAAGGGTTGAAAGGATAATCTAAGGTTCAGAAAGTGATATACGTGAAATAGTGCCCTGAGTTATTGCTTAAGTGATTTCGAGGACAGAATCCCTTTAAGGGGGGAAGGATGTAATATCCGGGATATGACGTGTAATTATTATTGTTAATCAATAAATATTATGTGATTATTATATGAAATTGTTTGGTGAATTATATGTGAAATGGTATCTGTATTTGGATATATAAATATGATATAATTTGAGTATTTTAATTTTTATAAGTCGAAAATAAAGTATAGATAATTGTGATATTTTTCTATCAATTTTTATGTTGTTATATGATTTTATAAATGATTTATGGATTTAATAAATTATTTTCCGAGTATTTATAAATTATTTTGTATAATCGGGAACCAACCGACTTCAACCGTTTTTACATTTTTACAACCCGAAACTCTTCTGGAAACTCCTTCCTAACCTAATTGCAATATTCTGAGCATTTTCCATGTTTTGACTTTTTCGATCGGGCGTACGGTTTTCCCCATGCGGGTCTCGGCGTATTATTTTTGATACAAAATTTGTTTTTGTAAATCGATAAAACTCGTATTTTCGATAAACGGGATCTTTTTATTAAACTATTATAATTATCATCTCGTAGTACGTGTAACCAAAGCGCTGAGACCAAGACCGTAGTACAAAATGTACAGATTTGGATAATTATCCCGAAACCGGTACTGTTTTGGATCTGTTTTCTCAAATAAACGTAATATATTTTATATCCGGTATGATCCAACGGGGTACCAATATTTCGTAATTATTAATAGCCCTTACCGTATTTTATTTCGCACAGAAAATCATTTGTAGATAGTAATTATATAATTTACAGAGAAAATCTATATATTCATATAAACTTTCAAGAATCAAACAAGCTTTTGGAGGTATTATCGGAATCCGTTTAGGAAGCTCGAGTACTCAAAATGAAGCTCTTGAATCATACTATCAGATTCCAGATCTGGTTTTTGTGCAGAATCAAAGGGTATTTTCCTATTTTTTTATTTATTTTTGAATTAATTTGATTTAAAATATGAATTTTTGTTCGAGGGATTGTTCGTATGATTTGATGATTGCTTGTTGTAGAGCTTTTCTTCGTGGTGATTTTGTTATATTATATGACTAATTTGGTATTCAATAACATGCTCAAAATTGGGTTTGATTTTCGAAATTGTAAATTAGGGTTTATGTATATTATGAATGTTTCCAATCGATTTTTAGGCGTTTATTCATTAGGGGTTATTAGATTAAATTGTTTACATCAATAGATAGATCGTGAAACAAGGATTTGATTGGTATATATGTGACTAACAGAGGATAACTATATGTGGCTCGTCGGAAAATAATTCAAACCGGCGGAGGAATTTTCCGATTAAGATTCCGACTGTTTCGTTAAGTGGTTGTCGACTCTGATCATATATTCGTGTTCTTGGAGGTTTTAACTTAATTTCCAGTGACTTTGGTTGATTTCTGGGTTGTTGGGGTGTCGCCGAAAAAGCTCGGGGTCGCTGTTAATGCCGACCGCCGGCGAGGTTGAGCGGGGAAGGTGGTCGAATTGCATTTTGACCCCCACTAGTTTGCAAAGTTTGCAAATCGTGCACTTCTGTTTTAAAAACTTACGAAAACCTGATTTCTGTTTTCCAAATTTATAAAAATGATATTTTTTGTTATAATTTATTTTCAAAAATTATTTAAAATATTTTAAAATCAATATTTTAATTTTTAAAATTATTTTTAATTCAAAAATAAATCTGAATTAATTAGTTAATTCATTTTAATTAATAATTAATTATTTAATTGGTCAATTAATTCAAATATTAATTGATTAATTACTTTAATTAGTTATTAATTAATTTTAATTAATTATTTAATTAGATTTAATTATTTCTCTTGATTAAAAAATTTCGAAAAATATTTTCGAGCTTTAAAATATTATTTTAAATTGGTTTCAAGGCTCGATAATTATTATAAAATTATTTTAAGGTCAGATTCGGTTGTTAGAACTCTATTATTTAATTATAAAATGGTTCAGAGTCCCGTTTTAATTCTGAAAAATGTTTAAAAATTTGTATTAAATACCTGGAAAATCATTTTAACCCCGGATCTTCTTTGAAAAATTATTTAAATTAAATATCTTGCGTGTTATGTGCTACGTGCTATATGATTGATGTGTTATATGCCTATGTGTTTATTGTTGGACTGTTTTAGCCATAACTTTCAATCCATAAATCGGATTTGGGTGAAACGAAGGGTAGATAAAACCTTATGACGTCTATATGACGATTAGAATAATGTGAGATGAATATTGGTAGATACTTATGATACCTAGAAGAGTAAGCGAGGCGTAGAAAAAGGAAGCAGGTGATCAGAAAATGGAATCGACGCTTAGAAAATAAAGCAAATGATCAGTGCATAAAACCGAGGCATAAGAAAAGTAGACAAGTGGTTGTTGAGTAGAATCATTAGACGAGTACAAGTGAAGTTGGAATCAATTGAGATAAGGCAATTACTTGTGAACCTTCCTCGAGATATATTGCAAATATTTTTACAATCTCTCGTGACATATTGGTAATATTCAAAATAGCTCTTTTTTGTATTGCGAGTACTTTAAATCATTCAGCCTTGAACCCGAATCACATCATCTGATCTTTGAGCCGTAAGCCTTATTCCTTGTTGATTTCCAGATACTAAACCACACAAATATGATGCTACTCCACAAATATATAACCACCAAACACCAAACACTGGAACAGAATTATTTGAACATACAGTAACTTTTAAACCCCAACCATTCTTTTTAACATCAAAGAACTAAACCTTGAAAAACCATTGTTCAGCAAATACATGATTCTCCTACAGGCTGAAGGCCATTTCTTATACATACCTTGATATACCCTCGTGATACTCATGAATTGCATCATGATTTTATACAAATGTTTATCACTGATGATTATGATCTTGTTTTATTGAGTTATATTGTTTATCATACTGAAATGCTTTAAAATTGGATAGTTTTCTTTATGTGGACCAGATTCGTGGTCATACAAGATTCGTGGTCGAATTAGGCCAATGTGTGCCTTGGATCCATTTTATAGAGCAAAGGTGTGTGCCTTTCTCGGTGTTAGTGCGTGACTGATCAGCAGCCTAACCTTGGTTTTAAAATTAAAAAATGAATATCCAATTCTAATGATTGTTTAACAAAAAACTTGATTCTTCTGAATCATCCCATTTGAACATTGTTTAACCTCAGTTATCATTATTACGATTTGCTGACCTAGTTAGCTCACTCTTACGAATCTTTTTATGCATTCTACAGTTAAAAAGGATATGGTTGATAGCGAGGTTTCCTCAGCCCAGTGTACGAGCTAGGATTCCAGATTGAGTTGGATCAAGCTAGCAGGAGCTTTATATGTTAGTTAGTTAGCAAGATTGTGCGAATAATTTCATTATCAGTTGTAAATTAAATTAGTTGGGATTTGGTACGTTGTAATAAAAGTTAAGGTTGTGGCTTGTTTTCATTCTTTAACCTGTGGCGATCCATGGTTGTGTAAAGCAGGGTCATTGCAAATAATATTTCATATACATGTTTATATATTGTATGTGTTGTGGACCCCAAACTTGCGACCCGGGTTTGGAGGCGCCACATACTTTCTACCTGTAAAATTAGGGTATTTTCTGAAAATTTGGGCAGCATCTCCCTAATATTATGGACTACAAGTCTGACTCAAACCGACACCAACAATCAACCAAACAATCAACAACCATATTAATCCACCATCATCCTCCAAATCTCATCATTTCATCATACTTCAGAAGATATCATGTTGATAACCACGTATACTATTAGTTGACATAGCATACATCTTTTAATCGAATTAAAGGCATAAACAACAATTAATTATTGTATCCATACCTTTCCTCACTTCTTTCAGAAAATCACATAATATTATTAATGAACTTAAAATTATCTTGTTGTTTCTCAAAAACTTTATTCCACGATTTTTCTAACTTATCTTTAAATCCAAGCTCTCTAATTACTGGTTCATATCACTTATGCATGTTCATAAATCCGTCTTAAGGATATTCGTTAATCTTATTTCTCACCATTAATATTTGTATATGGCTAATTTTTGAGAATTATATTGCATCCTTTAACTAAGCACACAAATCCACTATCCTTGACGATATACACTTATTTTCATTAGTTAATTTGTTTAACTTCTGATAACTAACACATGGTCTCAACCAACACTATCATAATCTGGTGAAAATTCAATTGGTTTTAAAACATTACTTCTTAAAAGATTTTACAGTTGAATTACCATTCCTTTATCTCCACTTATGTCCCCATACAGAACCTTTGTCGTTGGCTCAGCTATGAGTGACAAATTCACCATAACTCATTTACTTAAGTTTAGAGAACCTAACAACTCCTTGAAGAACACACTCAAAATTCATTCGCAATTTAAAATTTCTCGTGACAAGCATTTCCTTAGTCTTCTTCTGTTGTCCATTTGCCATATCTGGGTTATGGAACATTAATTTTCTTATTTTTATGGTCAATTTACCTAACCCGGTTTGTTAACCCATCCATTTCATGTTAGAATCTTCTAACTTGAAGTGTATCGCGTTAATACAATCTACCAACTGATGAAATCCTCGTAACAAGAATAATCATGTTTAACAGATACCCATTTCTGAATTGATGTCTTTGTAACAACCACGTTATCTGTGTATCAATTCTTCCTTACAAATAAATGTCCACCATTTATCGCCTTGCAATCATATCTATATTCAACATGTGATTCCATCTGCCACACAAGACTATTCCACTTCTTTTAAAATCTTCAAAGAATAGACCTTACATGAGAAGATAATTTGTGTATATGATTTTGATTGGACAGTTTTGTAAAGAAAAATAGTGCAACGAAAAAAATTGGAAGAATCCATAAGTCAATAAATTATATAACGCCCCCAAATCTGGGGTCAGAGGATTTGGTCGTCATGATGAAACCTCAATCCAAATTAATCTATTAAATCCATAAATAAATGCCAGCAGACGATATTTAGCATCTGTGACCCCAAACTATACCCATGATCTTTTCAGGTTACAGTTCTAGAAACAAGAATTTTAAATTCCACAAATTATTTTTTTCACTTTCTTTTCAAACTCTTTTCAATAAATACCAACTCAATACTAAACCCGCTAGTATAAATTCGAAAAGAAGTATACTAGGCCCAAATATAATACACAACTATAGTATAATATAATATAAACAACTTTACATAACAGAACTTATACTAGTCTGCAAACCCTGGACCAACCACCTTTCAAAAGCTTTCTCTTTATTTCCTCGAATTACGCGGCTAAACAGCGCAAACTAATCCTCACTGGAGGTTAAATTTGAAAACAGGCAAGTTTGAGCGAAAGAAATGCTCAGCAAGTTCAGTATAACATATAGATTGTCGTTTTAATATAAAACTGACATCTGCATTATAGAAGAACATTTGAAATCATAATTGCTGCATCAGAAAATTTATTAAAGGATCGGATAATTGTTTCTACATTCAAAACTCATTTTGATATTTTCGAGCGAAATGATTCAACAATATTTTAAATCTTGACGAGAATAAAACTCGTAAAACTGTGTTAACGGAGATATCGTAAACAACAATAATATGAAACTATGAATATGGATTGAATCATAAACTTTATTCAAAACCGAACTCTTGACATTAAACTCATTTTGTTGTCATATCAAATTAGATATCAATACGAATTTTGATGCTCACAACATCCCATACTGAAGTCAACATCAATCATCTATACTAATACCACCTTTGATATCTAACAACAAACTAAATATCCACATCAAGCAGAAACTGAATCAAAACTATATTTCACCTTTTATTCAACACCAAAACAGTTGATAAACCATTCCTTCTATGATTATCAAAAACAATATAATAATTTAGATTGGAATTCTCGAACGCCGGTGTGTTGCCGCCGGTGATCAGCCGCGGAGCAACACCGGTATGCCAAAGCATATCCAACTAAACAAATGGGGCACCCAAGGCACATATCGGCTTAAAGGTATTATATCATGTATAATACCTAAATATCCGTTGGACCGCCACCACGGCCTCTTATGCAATTTGTGATCATCCAATCTTAAAATGTTTTATTGAGGGGGGTCATAATACTCGACACCCTTATAAATTTTATTCGCCTATTTACTTGGGCAAAAAACCCAAAACAACTTTCCCGAAATCCAAAATTTTTTTAAATCTGATAGTTGGATAAGTAAAACACTTGACTATTCTGAACATAGAATAGCAGATAAGTACTTGCATAAATAAAATCATTTATCTCAGCGATGTGTAAAATATTTATCTATTCAGAATTGAGAATAGGGAAAACAATACTTGCATAATAGGATTCAAAATATATATTACTTTAACAATAAGTGATGATATGGATACTTGCCTTTGAGATTTAGCAGTTAGTCACACTCGCAATGACGCATCTATTCTAACATTCTGTCTCAAAACATCACCGTCCTTCTTTCCAACACTTTACTGATATGATGCTCCTGCGATTGCTAGAAGCCAGATATCCAAGACCATTCCATCTCATTCTTTATACAACGTCTTGTCCTGATCAACTCGAATGATCTGCATCTATAATTAAAAGATATAAGTTTAATCATCTAAACGATAATTACTCGACGAACTGCGCGTCAAAACCATATTGTCTACCCATACGATAGCCCACGCATAATTACCACAGTCAACACAAGAATTTTGACCCACGTACACACGTAATTCACATAGCACATAAGCACATAACTCACGTATCATATAATTCATATCACAGATGACTCAGTTCGTTTAAAACCAAAATCAGGTCAAAATACAACTTTTTAATCAATATGCGACTCACAATCAATTTTCAAATCAAGCGACATTTCGAAACAAAAGAATTTGGGTCTCAAAAGTATTTTTATTGAAAGCGTAATGTTTTTCTGAGTCTATACGCGTTCCTTTTGTATTAAACGGACGAACGGTTCATTTTGTATTAAACGGACGAACGGTTCATTTATTACGAATAAAATAAGATTTAAATGGGTATACATCAATTAATAATAATATTAATTTATTTTAAAATACCAAAATAAAAATTTAAAAAGTTTAAAAAAACAATTTTTTTAGGATTTATTTGAATTAATTATAAATAATTATATTTTATTTCACTATTTATAAATAAAATTAATTGATTAAATATTTTAACCAATTAAATAAATCTATAAATAATTAATTAAAATAAATTATAAATAATTAAAACAAATATGCATTTTTGAAAATAATAACAGAAATAATTCTTGGAATTTAAAATAATAACAAAATAATTTTTGGAATTATAAATAATAAGTAAATGATTTTTGAAAATAAAATAAAATAAATGATATTTAAAAAAACAGAAATGAATTTTGATTAAAATTAAAACAGAAATTACAGAAACATGTAATTAGACTAGGAATAGCTAGAGTTTGGATCAAACGACGGACTTGGCTGGTGGGGGAGCTGCCAGAGTCAGATGAAGGTGGCCGGAATTTGGGGATGAACCCTGAAACCGGCGACCGTCACCCTATTCTGGTCAGCCTCTAACAAAGCTAAAATCCAACCCAAATCGCCTTGTTTCGACCCTCAACTAATTCCACATCTCCCCAGAAACGTTTCAGCAGCTACAACCATACACAACAGTCATCAGAGTGATTTCTCCGGCCAATAGCCCGGATTTTCCGATAAACAAATCGGAAAACTTCGAATTCGATCAACTCGTAACCAAAAACGACGTTACAGGCATCAAAATAAAGCTGGGATCATTTGTAAGCTAACCATATCATCAAACACTATCTCATATTCAAGAACAATTCAGAAAATCAATTCAAACTTGGTTCAAAGCCCAAAACTCGATTTAACACTTCCTGGACTCAAACGCATCAACTAAATACACAAATCGACTCTAATTAACTTTTTAAAACCATTTGTAAACCCAGAATCATTCAACAATCAACCTATTTCAAAAAAGAATTCATGAACAAGAATACAAAAATCGATTTTTCGTAATACTTACTCTCAGATTTTGAAATTGGTATGGGTGGATAGAGCTTGAAACAAGGATTAATTTGATATACAGAATGTTTGATTTGGTTTCCTGGTTACTCCAAAATCATCAATCAAAGGTTTGAGAAAGAATTTCACCCACAAGAACAAGTTCTTGATTTATCTATTTTTTGAAAATAAAATGAAATAAAAATAAAATAAAGTAGTAAAATCTGCTATTTATACTAACTGAAAAATCAATACCCAAAAATCAAATAAGGGTGTTTTTTTATTCCCTAATTAAAATAATTAAACCCCAAAATAGTAATTACGGGAATAATTTTAAAAACAATAAAATATAAAATTTGTATCAAAATTTCCCAAAAATTGTGAATAATGCAAAAATGCATAAATATTGGGTATTTGAAGTACGGATGGTTTTATAAAAATAAAAACATGAATTTTGTGGGCTTTGACGTCCCGGTGGGGTCCCGGTCCGTTTATTTTTGAAAAACAGAAACGACTCCTAAATTAACGGAAAGCCCCGAAAACACATAAAATGCATTTAAATGCACATAAAATGAGATAAATCGAGTACCTTGATAAAGACACACATAAATACGAGTCTAGATTGCAGATCGGTTCATATAAATGCAGTTTAAACACGTAACGAGTATTCTATCGGGTCATATCGGATCCGAAAATACATTACATAGCCTGTAAGTAATTATAGAAACAATACAATTTAATATCAAATTTGAATAATTATCAAAACCGGCTTCTTATAAAACATCCCATGAGAAAATAATGTAAAAATATCCCATCTCTCGAGAATACGGGTTTTATTGATCTACCGAAATGATTATCGTATCGAAAATTTTATGCTGGGACTCGTACGGGTCACCGTACTCCGGATCGAAAAAGTTAAAACACGGAAAATGCTCAGAATAATCAAATTAGGTTAGGAGGGAGTTTTCCAAAGAGTTTCGGGTTGTAAAAACGCAAAAACGGTTGAAGTTGGACGATACCCGGCTTTATAAAATAGTTTTATAAATACTCAGAAAATAATTAATAAATCCATAAATCATTATAAAATCATATAACAGTCCAAAAATTACCGGAAAAATATCATAATTATCTATATTTTATTATGTACATATAAAAATCAAAATACTTACACTTTATCACATATAAACACCCAAATATAAATATCAGTCATCAGATAATTTACCAAAATTGACATATAAATCACATAAACAATGTCAAATAATAATAATAATATCTGAAAATATGGGATATTACAAATTATAATTGAAGAAGGAAGAATGAGTGATGATTTGGATATGAATGAAACAACCATATTTATACTCAAGATGTCTAGTCTTTCGCACTATATTGCATACAACACATGATTTGGTGGCGTCCCACCAGACTCTTCATCGTTTCGACAAAGTATCACATCATAACACTGCTTGTCTCAATTAGAGAGCAACATTTTGAAGAAAGAATGACTTGAAAGGGATACAATAAGTTTTCTTTCTTTCTTGCCTCACATAATTTATTATTGAGAAAAGCTCATTCATATTCATAAATCAAGAAGAGTATACGCTGTCATTTATAGAAAAGATTGATATCATTGCTCACCATCCACGTTCATCACTTTTATAGTTCGACCATAATCACTTTTTTAAAAAATTTCAAGTCATAGCTTCTAATTTTGTATATGCCGCATATAATAACCATCGATCATGCAACATCTCAACTTCGTCGATAGGAATATTATTCTTCTCCAATCATCTGGAAGATTCCCCATTTTCTTCAATCATCCTCGGGCTTCGTTTAGCTCAACAAACCACTTTAAACTTTAATAATTTCATGAATTGGGTAAATAATGTTCTCGTATATTGATTTGATTATTAATACTATTAAACAAGGGTTGCATTCTTTTTGTGAGAAATTTCAAATTTCTCCGTATTAACGGGTTTACATGACCTTCTGAAACAACACTACCGAATTTAGGTCCATTATTCTTTTAGGTAATTCTCTGATTATCATAACAAGAACTCAAGTAGTAATTCGACAACCAAATTTTGAAACTCATTTTATGTAAAGATATTTTAAAATTTTATTAAGGAAATCTATTTCGAAAACTTGTTTTAAAATTTTGAATATCGCACACATGGTCGTCATTACTATATGAGTTGGTTGTTATTCTCATAATCTGCTAATGAGGTACCTAATTAAAGAAATGACCACATAAGGGTCCCTCCATTTCGGTACATCTTCTATCCTCCTTGGGTTCTTTTCGCATTTATTAGTCGACGAAATCTACATTTACCGTTGCATACTATTTTATTCGTAACTCTATCTATAATGTTGACATCTAGTACTATTTTTGATATTCTCATCATCGTCCTTGATGCCATAGTTATATCCACTTAATGTCATTCGACGTTCTGTTCGTAGATAAGGTCGTATCTTTTTGTTAGTCTTAAGTATACTTAATATGGTAGTTGTCATTCCTTGCGCGACGCCCGAAAAGTGACCCCTCAATACAAGTTTATTACATCTGTAACAACTAAAATACAAGTTTATTACATCTGTAATAACTCCCTTGTCTTATTCATTATAACATCTCCATCCTTTTGTAGATGAAATCTCTCTAATTTTTGTTTTCTATTAAGAGCTATTCGCCTTTATCCTCATTTAATTCCGAAAGAAATAAGAATTCACAAAGCAAGAGTGATCCAAAAATGCCCATCAAGTATCATAACTAATTTCCAGGTATCAATATCAGAAGAAATTTTTGGACATAATTTCTAAATAATTTATAAACATTTCATTTATTTGAAGTAGTTGAGCGAATAAAACATTAGTCGTTATTAGCCCTTAATCATAAATCAAAAGTGACGAGCAATTCCCAGATTCATCTCTTGAATCAGGGTTTTGTCCGATTTTGTAATCATAAAACTTTTCAAGAAGGAATGTCGTTAATGGAGATTAACAATAAATTAGGTTGGACACTAGAATTAACACAATACTATCACCTGCTGATCTGTCAGGTATAGTACGCATGTATGCCCATCTGCATAGACCTACGTATGTCAAGGTACCCAGGCACTATGGCCTATATAAATAAAGGGTCCAGCCATCTCTGGCCCTTAGGGTCCAGCTCATTCCTACCCTCATCGTAACCATCTAGTTCGTAGAGTATTTTGAAATCAAATCATTTTGATTTCAAAACATCCCGATTCAGGGTTCGCAAATACCCAAAATAATAGGTATTTGCTCAAGAGATCAATCAATAATAAAGGAACAATAATGAAGGGTACTAGCATAATTAAGAGTACTTATAGCGAAATATAAAACATTTAACTATTCTGAACATAGAATAGGAAAGAAATACTTGTAGTATATCATAAGAAAGTTTAGGAATACTTGCCTTTGGTATTTAGCAATTACACGGTCATCTTAATCTGATGTCTTATGATCTTACTATCCTTCGATTTCAATATGCTGCTCCCTCAATTGCTAGAAGCTAGGTACTCGATACTACTCTATTACATTCTTATCCAACGTCTGGTTCTTATCATCTTGAATAATTCGCATATTGCAGGGCCTTTCCTACCGAATGCTAGGTTACTTTTAAACCGACTTCAGGACTTGAGTCTTTTGTTTGAATTCTACATAATCAAAATACCCTTAATTAGGTGGTCGCTTATGATTAACATAACCTCATTATCATTTCTACCCATACGATTTCATAACCCGGCTCGTATTTATATGTCTTATTGAAATACACATAACAATTAAGGTTCACATCTTCGAAACTTGGTTTGGTACTTGTTTCCAGAAAATACGTACAATTATTGCTTTAGAAAATAGGTTTGTCGAACATGTGTAAAATATTTGATCATGACACACGACCATATTTCATATAATGTATTTATATATTCTAGTTCGACATTTCCGATAATTATAGGTTACGTTCCCGAATTTTCGGGATTAATTTCTCGGAAATCGGGTAGCGTTTCCTCTGTTTATCGGACTATCCCGTCGAAACATAATCGACGTCATCAACCCAATAATCGCAATCAATTCACAATCCACACCAATTTCATAATTCAAACTGTTAGATATATTTGATAATGTCATGGCTAATATGATTTATGTTTAGATTTCAGATCTTACTTAACAGGACAAATCAGTACTTAACCATTAATCAGTACTTATACTGGAAGTCAGGACTTAAGGATATCAGTACTTATATTATCAGGTGATAATCATCAGAAGTTAGATATCAGAACTTAAGTGCTGAAGGACGTTCAGATAAGGACAGTAGCTGATTAAAGGAAAGAAGATCGAGATAAACATAAGAAGAGATATGCATGAAAAAGGAGTTCCGTGAAGAATGGAATACTTGGAAGAAAAGAAATCTGATTGATATATTTTAGGAAGCAGAATTATATTCCATATCAATTAGCGATTATCTTGTAACTGTGTAGTATATAAACACAGACATATTGTTTACACTATAAGTGTTATTATATTCAAGAAGATTATTCATTGTAACCCTAGCAGCTCTCGTGATATTTGTTCATCACTGAGAGGTAACAGTTCCATACTGTAACAGATTTTATTGTTTCAATAAAGTTTATTTTCTGTTACTTAAGATATTAAAGTTCGATTTGATTGTATTATACACTGTATTTACCCCCTCTACAGTGTGTGTGACCTAACAAGTGGTATCAGAGCTAATCTGTTAACACACATACAGTTAAAGATCCAAACACAATCATGTCTGACACAGAAACTCCAACTAAGCCTACAAAAATTGAAGAACCTCCAAAGACACAAATTCAAAGTCGGTATGAGACTATCAGAGTTCCCATACTGAGACCATATGAATATCCCATATGGAAGGTAAGGATGACCATGTTCCTGGAAGCAACAGATCCAGAATACCTTGATAGAATTAAGGAAGGGCCTCATAAACCAACCAAGCTCGCTGTTGCAGTTGCAGGTGAAGCAGCAAAGACCGTACCAAAGGAGAAGAGTGATTATACTGCTGAAGATATAGCATCAATTGCTAAGGATGCTAAGGTACGACACTTACTGCATAGTGCCATTGATAATGTAATGTCAAACAGGGTAATCAACTGCAAGACTTCTAAGGAGATATGGGATGTTCTGGAAACAAGGTGTCAGGGAACTGACACAATTAAGAAGAACAGGAAGACAATACTCACTCAAGAGTATGAACATTTTGACTCAAAGACTAATGAGTCATTGAATGATTTATATGATAGATTTGTCAAACTTTTGAATGATTTGTCATTGGTTGATAAAGAGTATGATCTTGAAGATTCAAACCTTAAATTCCTGTTAGCTCTTCCTGAATGCTGGGATTTGAAGGCAACGACAATAAGAGACAACTACAATCTTGATGAAACAACTCTTGATGAAATCTATGGAATGCTCAAGACTTATGAACTTGAGATGGAACAAAGAAGCAAGAGGAAAGGAGGAAAGTCAAGGACAGTTGCTCTTAAGGCTGAAGAAGAATCCCCCAAAGCAGCTTCCTCAAGGAAAGACAAGGGTAAAGCTCTTTTCATAAAGTCTGAAACTGAGTCATCAAGTTCTGAAAGTGATGATGACTCAGATTCTGAAAGCTTGCCTGAGACTGATGCTGATGAGGAGATGATGAAGCTGTGTGCTCTTATGGTGAAAGGAATCACAAAGATTGCATACAGGAAGTTCAGGAAGGGAAAGAAGTTTTCCAGGAAAGGCATAAGTTCTGATAAGAAGAATTTCAGAAGATCTGAAGGTAGAGGAGGAAAGTCTGACAGAGGAGATTATACCAATGTTAAATGCTATAACTGTGGTGAGAAAGGCCACATATCTCCTGATTGCAAGAAGGTAAAAGGTGACAAAGGCAAGGCTCTTGTCACAAAGCAGAAAAGCTGGACAGATACCTCAGACTCTGAAAGTGAGGAGAACTATGCATTGATGGCAAATGCTGATAAAGAAAGTGCTGAGAGCAGTTCTGAAGCTGCTGAAACAAAGGTACCTCAGACTACTTATGCTTTTCATACTGATGATATTAATGAGTTGAGAAGATATCTTAAAACCATGTTTGTTAGTTATAGAGATCAAACTTTAACATGTGAAAGATTAACTTCTGAAAATCTTGCTTTTAAGAACAGAAATGATTTCTTAGAAAAAGAGTTAGTCATGTTCCATCAAACTCAGAAGGATAGAGATGATGCTTTTTATGTTAGGGATGAAGTGCTAAAAATGAATGAATCTCTAAAAATTGAGTTAGAAAAGGAAAGAGAGATTATCAGGACTTGGACTAACTCTGGCAAAATAACTCAAAATTTGCTAAGTAGTGGAAACTGGAAAGAGGGCTTAGGTTATGGAGAGGATAAGAATGATAAAGGAACTGAAGAAATTAAGCCTGTTGTTAAGCAAAATCCAATGTTAAAACCTATTAAGTTTGTAACTGTAAAGTCTGAAAATGAGAAATCAGAAGTTAAAGAAGAATCAACTTCTAACAAACTAAAACAGGAAAAGACAGCTGAAGTAAACATAGGCTTAATGACAAAGAAGCAGCTTAAGCATAAGCTGAAAGATGTTAAGAAAGCAAACAAGGTAAAATCACCTAGGAAAAATAGGAATGGAAAGGAAGGTGTGAATAAAAGCAATGATTATAAACCTGTTCCTGATGCTCCTAGGAAAACATGTCATAACTATGGAAGTTCTAACCATCTGGCTTCTTTTTGCAGGAAGAATAAGAATATTAACTCCTTACCTTCAAAATCAGGAGTTAAGAGTCAGTCTGTTAGATACAAACCACAAAATCCTTGTTTTCATTGTGGTAGTTTATGGCATTCCATTTATACTTGTAAGGAATATCATAGTTTGTACTATGATTATTATCAAATAAAACCTTCTTTGAAGAAAGTTTCCATTGTTCCTTCTAGTGTAAATTATGAGTCAAAGTCTGATAGTGTAAGTTCTGATAAGAAAAATGTTAACATAAACTCTAATGCTAAATCCGCTGTAAATGTTAACAAACTTAATAAGACCAAAGGATCCAAGCAAGTCTGGGTCCTTAAAACTAATAATTAGTGCTCTTTGTGATTGCAGGGCAACAGGAAAAATATTCTAGTTCTGGACAGTGGATGTTCAGGACATATGACTGGAAATAAGTCCCTGCTATCAGACTTTGTGGAGAAAGCTGGCCCAAGTATTTCTTATGGAGATGGCAACATTGGAAAAACATTGGGATATGGCAATATCAATCTTGGGAATGTCATAATTAAAGAAGTAGCTCTGGTCTCAGGACTTAAACACAATCTGCTGAGTATAAGTCAAATCTGTGACAGAGGTTATCATGTTGATTTCTTTGAAGAACACTATGAAATTGTGAGTAAATCTAAAGGCAAAGTTGTTCTGAAGGGATACAGGCGTGGTAACATTTATGAAGCTAAGCTTTCAACAAGTATTGATGGTTCTGCAATCTGTCTGATGAGTAGAGCATCAATTGAAGAAAGCTGGAATTGGCACAAGAAACTCTCTCATTTAAATTTCAACAATATAAATGAACTGGTCAAGAAAGATCTTGTGAGAGGACTGCCAAAGTCAGTATTTGCTCCTGATGGCCTTTGTGATTCTTGTCAGAAGGCCAAACAAAGAAAATCTTCATTCAAGAGCAAGACTGAATCATCAATTCTTGAGCCTTATCATCTACTACATGTTGATCTATTTGGTCCAGTGAATGTCATGTCTATTGCAAAGAAGAGATATGCGTTGGTCATAGTGGATGAGTTCACCAGATACACATGGGTGTATTTCTTGCACACAAAAAGTGAAACTGCATCTATCTTGATTGATCATGTCAAACATTTGGATAAATTGGTCAAAGATTCTGTGAAAATCTTACGGAGTGATAATGGCACTGAGTTCAAGAATTTGATAATGGAAGAGTTCTGCAAAAATCATGGAATAAAGCAGGAATTTTCTGCTCCTGGAACTCCACAGCAAAATGGAGTTGTTGAAAGGAAGAATAGAACTCTCATTGAAGCTGCACGTATAATTCTTGAAGAAGCAAAGCTTCCAACCTATTTCTGGGCTGAAGCTGTGCAGACTGCTTGTTTTACTCAAAATTCAACACTCATTAACAAGCATGGAAAAATACCATATGAGACGGTGAAGAAAAAGAAGCCAAATCTGAAGTACTTTCATGTATTTGGATGCAAGTGTTTTATTCTCAAGACTCATCCTGAACAGCTATCCAAGTTTGATCTAAAAGCTGATGAAGGAATCTTTGTTGGATATCCACTTTCCACAAAAGCCTTCATAGTCTATAATTTGAGAACAAAAGTGGTCATGTAATCTATCAATGTCTCTTTTGATGACAAGAAGATTACTGGTCTTGAAGATTTCATTGACCATGTTCAGCTGAGATTTGAAAATGAAGACTCAAATTCTGATACTGAAAATCCTGACAGTCTAAGTCCTGATACTGTAAACTCTGATGGATTAAACTCTGATGTTATTGAAACTGTGGTGACTACGTCAAAGGAAGATGCACCTATGCAGGGGGAGCATACTCAAGATCTTACCACATCTCAAGAAACATCAGAACATACATCTGGCTCTTCAAGTTCTGATTCGTCAAAGTTCTGATAAGCCAAGTTCTGCTAGTGCTGAAAATCTAAATTCTGAAGAATCCAACTCAGAGAGCATAGTTTCAGGGGGAGCATCAGAAAATGAAAATGAAGACAGCATGGATCATGGGGGAGCATCTAGTTCTAGAGAAAACCTTCCATCTGCAAGGAAGTGGACAAAATCACATACACCTGATTTGATAATTGGAAATCCTGATGCAGGTGTCAGAACTAGAACAGGTACTTCAAATGAATGTCTTTACAATTCTTTTCTCTCTCAGACTGAGCCAAAGAAAGTGGAAGAAGCTCTTCAAGATGCTGATTGGGTGCAAGCAATGCAGGAAGAGTTAAATGAATTTGAAAGAAACAAAGTCTGGACCCTAGTGCCAAGACCAAAGAATAGATCTGTTATTGGTACAAAGTGGGTATTCAGAAACAAAACTGACAGTGATGGCATAATTACAAGGAATTAGGCAAGGATGGTTGCAAAAGGATATTCTCAACATGAGGGAATTGATTATGATGAAACATTTGCACCAGTTGCTAGGTTAGAAGCCATAAGGATATTTTTGGCTTATGCTGCTCATAAAAAGTTTACTGTCTTTCAAATGGATGTGAAAAGTGCTTTTCTCAATGGAGAATTGGAGGAGGAAGTATATATTGAACAGCCTCCAGGTTTTGTAGATTCCAAACATCCAGATTATGTGTACAGGCTTGATAAAGCACTTTATGGACTTAAGCAAGCTCCTAGAGCATGGTATGAGACTTTAGCTCAGTTTCTTCTGGAAAGTGGATTCAACAGAGGAACAATAGACAAAACACTGTTCTACCTCAACCATGGAAATGACTTACTTCTGGTCCAGATTTATGTTGATGATATCATTTTTGGGTCTACAAATGACAGACTTTGCAAGAAGTTTGCCAAACTGATGCAGTCAAGATATCAGATGAATATGATGGGGGAACTTAGCTATTTTTTGGGCCTTCAAGTCAAGCCGAATGAAGAAGGCACTTTTATTTGTCAAACTAAGTACACCAGAAACTTGCTGAAGAAATTTGGAATGCAAGATTGTTCAAGTGCATCCACTCCCATGGCCACTGCAACAAAACTGGATAAGGATACTGGTAAATCAGTAGATATTACTGATTACAGAGGTATGATTGGCTCTCTACTCTATTTAACTGCTAGTAGACCTGATATCATGTATGCTACCTGTCTTTGTGCAAGATTTCAAGCAGATCCAAGAGAACCTCACTTAACAGCTGTGAAAAGAATTTTTAAGTATCTTAAAGGAATAACTGATCTGGGATTGTGGTATCCTAGAGAATCAAATTTTAAACTAATAGGTTACTCAGATGCAGATTTTGCAGGTTCCAAAATTGACAGGAAAAGCACAAGTGGAAGCTGCCAATTCCTTGGAAGCAGATTGGTTTCTTGGTTCAGCAAGAAACAAAAGTCAATTTCCACATCAACTGCAAAAGCAGAGAATATTGCTGCAGGAAGCTGTTGTGCATAGATTCTTTGGATGAAGAATCAGTTACTGGATTATGGGTTAACATATTTCAAAATCCCTATTTACTGTGATAATCAAAGTGCTATTGCTATGACAGGTAATCCAGTTCAACACTCTATGACAAAGCACATCAGCATCAGGTACCACTTCATAAGGGAACATGTGGATGAAGGTACAGTGGAATTGCACTTTGTTCCAATAGATCAACAACTAGCAGATATCTTCACAAAACCACTGTGTGAAGCCACTTTTACAAGATTGGTAAATGAACTTGGAATGGTTTCAGGTTCTTTTTCTAAATCTGCCTAGTTTTGTTCTGATGCATCAGACTTTATGATCAGTATTTACAGAATGTAATCTCTTTGTGTATTCTGTGATTAATTGAAATATGCATTTAAGTACTGATTGTTGTTTGATATATGTTTCTAAACTCTGATAAGTGATATGTCTATTTAAGTAACTATTCAATCCTATAGGATAACTGTGCTAGATACTGACCTAGTAGTCTTCAATAAACAAATGATCCCATGTAAGAAGTAATTATTTCTGTGGAAATCTTATGACACAAGCAAATTCTGATAATTGAGCTTAGTTGAGTTTACTTTGTTTATCTTATTACTAAGTCACAAATTAGAATAATGCTACTCATCTGTTAAGTTCTTATACTAGTAAAACTGCTGAATGTACTAAGTGCTGATAAACCTCACTTATCAAAAGAAAAAGCAAAAGGATCAAAGAATAAAATCAGGTACTCCTTTGAGATCTAGAGTAAAAATGTGGAAGGGACGACCCAAGTGCATTGCTGATATTAAGTAAATATGCATTAGAAAAGCAAAATATTTTCTTGGTGACTTTTCACACTCTATGATTACTGGAGAAATACTCTGATACTAGCATAAATTCTGATAAGCAGTCGTGACTCACTTACACTGAGAAGCCACTGTAAAATAGAATTTAAAAAGATGCATAAAATTAACACAAAACAGTTGAGGTGGACTCAAGCATGAACTCATTAATTAGTAGGTTTCAGGATAATGACAGCTCTTTAGCAAAATTTTAGTTATGCCTTATTTCTAAGATGTACTGAAGTGAATCAGACTTTACTCTTTGTCTGCTATTTAGCTTGATGCACAGACTAATCACTCCATCTAAATGATGAAAATTACTGTGGTGGTCTATGTTGTTTTAGATAACCAATCATTGTGTCATTTTGCACTAATTTTGAGGACAAGTTCTGGTTGCATATTCTGAAGATTAAGTTCTGAAGAGTATAACTCAGAACTTGTATAAGGATTTACTCAGATGGGCATTCCTTTTTCGAGTTAAGAAATTATGTTCTGATGACTGTTAAGTTCTGATATAAGTCTAAGTTCTGATATTACAGTTTAAATTCTTTACTTGACTTATCTGTGGATAAAATTTGATAACAGTCTCGGTTCAAACTAGAATATGTTGAAGTGGAAGATTAATAGTCACTATGGTTAGGGTTAATGGTATTCGTACTTGAACAGTCTACTTTTACTTGTTTCTTATGCACATTAAACCATGTTTTCTCTTTCCAATGAATGTTATTCTTTTTCCAAGTGTGGGGAGACGAAGTAGAATTAATTCTACCTGTAAGCATTAAATTCCTTTGCGTCTCCTGGCATTCACTTGCCTATATAAGCAACCACTTCACATCAGCCTTCCCATCAAATTTTTTCTCACAAACTTACCTTCATACTTTTTCTTTCAAAAACATAATGGTCAGATACAACATGTTTTTGAATTACCAAACATTTAATACAGAACTAAGTTGTGCTGAATGGCAGCAGGAATGGCACGTCACGGCCATTCCTGAGGAGATATGGGACTCTGTCCCACAGGAGGTACTGACCCACCTCCTGTTCTTCTATATGGATTACCATCGCCATCTGGAGCGATTGGAGGAGGAAAGGCTGGAAGCTCTCCGCCAGCAAGAGTGAATCATCCGACTCGCCATTCTGTTTGTCGAGAGTAGGAAGAAGAAATGATTTATTTTCTTCTTCCTATTTTTCTTCATCATCAGCCTTGCCCTGCTTCTTGAGCTAGGACAAAGGCTGTTGACGTTAGGTTTAGTAGCTTAGGGAAATCTTGTACAAGTACTGATGTAATTTCAATTTCATGAATGTATTCACTTGATATATTAATGAAATTTGTTTTTGTTTCAAGTTTTGTCTCTGAGATACTTTATAATGCATTGATAAATCCTGATAGATATTCATATTCTGATGACCATATAAATTCTGTTTTAATTTAAGTTCTGATTTTCCTTTATCAGTACTTACTCATATGATTTATCTTGGTCATTTTCACTTGATTTCTTTTCAGAATATTAATGTTGCAGTGAAAATTAATTAAATAAGTGGGAACGGTTTCAATTTTGAATTAAAACTGTTTCACCTTGATTAATGGAATATCTGGGTAAATGGAACGGTTTTTCCTTGAAAACAGGCAAGTGGGTAAGTAATGATTACTGTTTTCTCGAGCCCAGTAACTATCCGTTATTACTGCATGTCTGACAGGTGTCCCAACGGTTACTTTTTGTGTATAAGTAACAGAGAGAAAAGATTGTCAAATCTTTTATTTACTTTTCTCTTTTATCTCTCTCTCTTTACTTTCATCCTTTCTCATCTACTGACAATTTTTCATATAGACATTTTTTCAAACACAATACAGGCAACCGTATTTCTCTCAAATTTTAATGGTACCCAAGGACATAATCTTCCATGGAGCAAAGTTTGTTCCTAATAACTTCTCTGCTATACTCAACACGTCAGAGGTACCCTCTGAACTTCATTTCATTCAGGACTTTCTCACTAATTCTGATATTGGGTACGCTTTAACTGAGCCTGAATCAGTCTCTGGAGTTCAAGTACTGGAGTTTTGGAGGAGTGGAGTATATGATGATGGTGGTGCTCAAGGGTCCCCGAGTATTATCTTTTCATCAGGGGAAAATGAGTATGTTGTGACTTTGTCTACGGTTCGACAAGCACTGCAGCTACCTGAGAACTGTGTTTATTCTACGATTGACGAACCAGTTCTTCAAAACATGATGGCCAGTCTAGGATATGAGGGAACATTGGCAAAACTTGGAAAGTTGAAGAGATCTTTCATGAGGAGGGAATGGAGTTTCTTCTTTGACTGCATTATCAAGGCTTTCGCCAATAAATGCTCAAATTTCGATGCAATTCCCATATTCAGCCAACAAATCGGGTATGCTCTTATAAATCAAACTGATTTTGATTATGCAAGTGTTGTCTTAGGTTTTATTGGGGATAGGATGACAGAAGATCGAAATACTGTATATTTTTCCAGATTTTGTCAGCTTATTTATAAGTTCTGTTGTAATCAGCCCCAAAATTTTGGTGATTTAATTCCATCCTTCAGAATTGCTAAAAGAGCTTTCACTGACTTATTATCTACTGATAATAAGAAGGCTGTGTTAAGACCCCTCTTAATACCTTTATCTGTCAAACAAGCCTTAATCACCTATGACCCTGTTAAGTACACTGCACTTTTTCCTGATGTTCAACCATCAGAACCTCATCCCTCAACACCTACTGTGAAGCCTTCATCTTCTAAATCTAAGAAGACAAAGACTGTTCCTAAAACACTTCAGAAGAAAAGGAAGATTGCCTTGAGAGATGAATCTGATACTGAGGACCAGGTTCCTTCTTCAGAACCTGTTGTAAGTGAAGCTGAGAAAGAGACTTCTCAGAAGGATTCTGGAATTGGGGGATCTAGGCTTCTCAAATGGCTTAGAAAAATGACAGTTCCCGAAACTCCCAAGGAATCCAAATCAACAAAGAGTTACAAGAAACAGAGGGCAAACAGGCCAGTTTCAGATGATGAAGAGGAAGCAGCTAAGGAAGGGGATCAGGAATCTCTGATCTCACAAGACAAGGAATTTGCTACAGTCACTTCTTCTCCATCAACTTCATCTAAGGAAGCTGTTTCTGAAAAGGCCTACACACCATCTGTGTCTCCTGTTGATCCAGGCACAAGTGCTGATATTGATGTTTAAAACTTGGTTATGCCTGAAGTAATTCTCTTAGAAGCTCCAACAACAACTAATCCTTCAACAACACCTGTTACTGATGGTGTTCAAACTCCAGAGTTATCTACAACACCTTCTCTGCATCACGATGCTGATGATCAGACTTTAGGTGAGCATCAGGATATGGCTGTTGATCAGAACTTAGAACCGGATCAGCAATTAGAGGATGCTGAAGCCTCCATTGCTACACACACTGTTGTCTTATCAAAAGATACTGATTCTTTAAGTTCTGATGCTGCAAATGCTGGAGATACTGGTGATGCTGCTCCAACTGCAGATGCTGATGCAGCAGGTCCTTCAGGACATGCTCCTCAACAAACTATTCTTAAGTCTGAACTTGTTCAAAAGTTTGTTACCAGAGAAGCACCAGTGCCTTGGAGTGAAACTCCTGCAGGACAGGAGTGGACTAAGGAATGGAACTCAGTTTCATGTGTTCCAAATGATATTCATCTTGTTGAGCACTTGACTAAAGCTGATGAAATGTTAAATTCTGATGATTTCAAAACCCAGCTTAGAGTCACTGCATTGAGTACTAAGCATCTACAAGGTCTTCATTCAACTACTCGTGCAGAGCTCCACAAGATTCAGGAAGAATTTATTAAGCAAGGAGAAGTTTGGAAAATTGATAATAAAAAGTTCTTCCAACCTACCTTTGACAGGATTACTTCTATTGAGAAGACTCAAGATCATCAACAAGTGATATTCTGAAAAATCAAGCTTCTCAGCAATCACAACTTAATGAAATCCAATCTTCAGTGGAATTGCTTGTCTCTCTTCTATTACCTGCTGATGCCAAAAAGGGGGAGAAAGTAATTAAGTCCAAATGCAAGACTGACAAGACACTGAAAGGGAAGGATGATGGAAAAGATGATCAAGGAAACCCTGGAATGGGTAGAGGTCATAGTCAAGGTAGAGGATTCACATCAAGACAAGCTGAAATCACAAGTCACAGGACAAGTTCTGATACTGGGAAAAGAATAAGTTCTGCTACTGGTAAAAGGATAAGTTATGATGAACTTTTAGATCTTGATGAGGAAATGTCAAGACAGTTATTTCTTCAGGAAAATCCAGGAATGGACTTGGAGAGTTTAATGGAAGAAGAAGCCAGACTTAAATCAGAGAAAGTCACATCTAAATCTGAAGCTTCTGGTAAAAAGCCACTTCCAAAACTCAAAGGCATTGTGATCAAAGAAAGGACACATACTGAAGCAACATTGGCTAAATCACAACCGCAGATAGATCCAAGATCCAAGGGTAAAGAAAAGGTTGGTGAACCTATCAAGGTTTATGTGCCTCCTGAGAATGAAGAAATTACTGATGAAAAGGATAATCTTACTCTGACTTCAAGAAAAGTTCTTAAAACAACCTCTGACATGGCTCAAGTTGTTCAGAGTCAAGAAATTGTAAGTTTTGATATTCAGAAGAAGCAAGTAACCTCTGACATAGCTCAAGTTAACTTGATATCAGAAGATAGACCAAAGACACTCCTACCAGGATTCACTAAAGCAAAACAGACTCAATCTTTAAAGACTGCTGCAAGTGGTTTTGAAGCAAGAATAGTTACTGGAAAGGAAGCAAGAGATAAAACTGGATTGGGAAGTGCTGATGAAAGAAGAATATAGAACACTACCAATGATCCAACTTCCTTGAGTGAACCAGGTATTGGAGCAACTCCTGAGAGATTGAATCAACTGGAATCTATACAAATGGTTTACCATACCTACTTGAAAGAATACATCTTGTTGTATTTCAAGACAGATGGTAGGGTTTATCATATAAGACAAAATGCCATTCCATTGAAGTATTTTGAAGAATTGGAGCATGTATTATTCTTACTTCAAGTGGATGACAGATTGACAGGGACTGCTGCAAACTATTTGAAGGATCAGATTCAGAGACAAAAAAGGCTTTATTCTGTTAAGTCTGACAGCACATTTGTTCCAAAGTACAGAGATCATAAGGGTGATATAGTTGAAATGAAGCCCAATTCTGCTCAAATTATAACTACCTTTCTAGGGTACAAAGCTGTGGAATTCAATCTTGAGTCTGATAAAGCTTATTTGATCAGACTGGATCAGGATATAAGAAAAGCAAAGATCAATGATCTCAGAGCTGCAATCTTTCAAATTGGTGAAGATACTGCAGAGCTTAAAGATGCCAAAAGGAGAATGATTGATGAACTTAGATATGCTGAGAGATGTTTGTTGAAGAACTATCTCAGAACAACTCCTGACATCAGATAGATCAGATAATGAAGCCAAGTCAAAGATCTACAACTGCTTAAATTCCGATATTTGTACAGACTAAAGTTGTTATCAGAAGTTAAATATTAGTAAAGCTTTAAGGACTGTAAGTTGTAGTTATCTGGTCTAATTCTCATGCATTTGTACTTAATGTTTTTGACATCATCAAATATCTGTTAAACTTGTATATTAAGCTAATTTACAAGTTGGGGGAGATTGTTAGATATATTTGATAATGTCATGGCTAATATGATTTATGTTTAGATTTCAGATCTTACTTAACAGGACAAATCAGTACTTAACCATTAATCAGTACTTATACTGGAAGTCAGGACTTAAGGATATCAGTACTTATATTATCAGGAGATAATCATCAGAAGTTAGATATCAGAACTTAAGTGTTGAAGGACGTTCAGATAAGGACAATAGCTGATTAAAGGAAAGAAGATCGAGATAAACATAAGAAGAGATATGCATGAAAAAGGAGTTCCGTAAAGAATGGAATACTTGGAAGAAAAGATATCTGATTGATATATTTTAGGAAGCAGAATTATATTCCATATCAATTAGCGATTATCTTGTAACTGTGTAGTATATAAACACAGACATAGGGTTTACACTATAAGTGTTATTATATTCAAGAAGATTATTCATTGTAACCCTAGCAGCTCTCGTGATATTTGTTCATCACTGAGAGGTAACAGTTCCATACTGTAACAAACTTTATTGTTTCAATAAAGTTTGTTTTCTGTTACTTAAGATATTAAAGTTCGATTTGATTGTATTATACACTGTATTCACCCCCTCTACAGTGTGTGTGACCTAACACGAACGCCACTTATAACTTCTATAAAAATTAAGTCATTTTTATTTCAAAATTAATTTTATGAACTAATTTATTTAATTTATAAATGTAAGACCCAAATTAAAATCATCACCGTCCACCGTCGATTCGCCATGGCTCATCGTCGACAGCGATAAAATTCGCGGGTTCCTGATTAATTCGGGTTTCCGACGCGAATCCCACCGCTTAAAACAATTTTTCCCGCACGAAAATGAGTTTTATTTTTATTTCACAAATATTAATCCGAGAATTTTTGCGGAAAATAATTAAAATATTCCTAAAAGTAGTCGAACGGACCCAAACAGATAACAGCACAAAAGAAACAGCCGGAAAAAAAAACAACCAGAATCGGAAACACAGGCGGCACCAACAACACAATCCACACCACCCACTTCCCTACACGCAAAGACACACACAAACACGCAGATACGCACACACGCAACCCACACACACATATATCACGCCCCACGTGCCACAACTCCCTCGCCGGAAATGGAAAGGGCGGCGACGGAAACGGGGGAATAAAAAGGGGAACAGAGGCGGGTGGGAAAGAAAGGACAAGAGAGAGAGAGAAGAATATGGAGATAATAAGGTAAGAAAGATTGATTGAGAGAGAGCAGCGGGAGAGAGAAGAGAATGAGAGAGACGATCGAGAGACGAGATGGGTGTAGATTGGGGAACAAAGAGATAAACTTAGTTGTATATATCTATTTTGTATTTGTATTTATTCTCTTCCCAAACCTGAATTTACTCCGCAATTCACAATTAAACGAGGAAATGTACAGGTAAAAATAACTCAAAAAATTATCAGAAGAGTTTTAAAATTTTTGAAATAACTAAAAACTAGTAAAATAAAATTTTCATAATTTTGAAATCGTTTTTGAATCGCATAACATACCCGCATTTCACAATTTAACGAACAGGCGTGCGGGTGAATAAAATTCGGAAAATTTCCGAAATAATTTTAAAATTCTCGAAATATTCCAAACTTAAGGAAATATGAATTTCATGATTTTTGAGATATTCTGGCATTTAATACTGAATTTACACTTAAATACAATCGGTAAATCATTTAGAGTTAAATAATCGATGACATATTGTTTTCTAAATTTTATAAATTCCCATAAATAATTATTGAAATTATAAAGTCATAAAAATAATTTTGAAGATAATTCCAATATCTATGAAAATACATTTCCCATAAAATCACTTTTAAAAGTGAAAAAAAAAACAATACAACTCAACATTTAATAATACAATTAATCCTCGAACACTACAGAATCACACCCAGCTAATAATAAATACTACACTCTGCTAATAGAATCATAACATATTTTATTTATTTAATGGTTTCATAATTACCCTTATATATCGGATCCAAAAATAGATTACTTTGTCGATAAGTAACTATAAAAATGATATAATTTGATACCAGATTTGGATAATTATCAAAACTGAGCTTCTTATAAAATACCTTATATGAAAATAATGTAAAATATCCCGTCTCTCGAGAAGACGAGTTTTACTGATCTACCGAAATGACTATCGTTCAAAAATTTTGTGTCAGGAGTCGTACGGGGTCAAACCGTACTCCGGATCGAAAAAGTCCAAACACGAAAAATGTTCAGAATAATCAGATTAGGTTAGGAAGGAGTTTCCCGTAGATTTTCGTGTTGTAAAAATGCTAAAACAGTTGTAGTTGACGATTCCCAGTTTTATAAAATAGTTTTTATAATTACTCAGAAAATATTTATTAATCCATATTTCTTTATAAAATTATATAACAACCTAAAAATTACTAGAAAAATACCAAAATTATCTATTTTTTATTTTGGACAATTAAAAATTAAAATACCCTAATTATATCAAATATAAACATCCAAACATCAATTTTAATCATCAAATAATTCTCCAAAAAATCACATAACAATCATTTATTGATAAAAATAATTACACGATATTTCCGGGATATTACACGTCTTTTGAGCTTTACATTCATTTGCCAAGTGCCCCTTCTAATTGCATCGATAACATGTCATATTAATCTTGTTTCAAATTCCCACATGTTTCTTCTCACAATGCTTGCATTTAACTCTTGGCTACTTATTCTCACATGCATGTCCTTAATTTTGTTGATAGCTCCCTCTATTATCTTGCCTCTTATTCACTTCCCATTTCTTCTATGCATTCCACCCTTTCTGGAATCCAATTCTCTTTATATTCTTATTTGACTAACTCCCTGATTCTGACCTTTCCCCTTGATGAACACTTTCCTCTTCTTGTTATCTCTTTCCTTCCTGGATTGTACTCCGTTATTTTCAATTGAGGCCATTTTCTGAACTACTCTTGCATATGTATCAATCTCAAACATTGAAACCCTATCTCGGATCTAATATCTAAGCCCTTGTTGGAACCTTTGAGCCTTCTCTTCTTCGGTACCCATACATTTGGTCACAAACCTCGATAATTTTGTAAACTTCTTCTCATATTCCAAGACTTTCATATTCCCTTGCTTCAACTCTAGGAACTTCATTTCCATTTTCTTCTCTGTACACTTGGGATAATACTTCTCTAAAAATAGTTCCTTAAATATTTCCCAAGTAACTTGTTGAACCTCTTCTTAAGCTTTAACTGAATCCCACCAATAAATTACTTCCCCTTTCAGAAAATATGTGACATATACAGTCTTCTAATCCTCCCCTAATCGAACCAACTCGAAAGATCTCTCCATTTCTCTTATCTAAGTGTTGGCTACAACTGGATCAGTGGTATCATGAAAAGCTGGAGGGTTCACATTTTAAAAAGATTTAAAGGTGACAACTGGTTGAGGTGGTATTGGTGGGTCTGGTTGATGTTGGTATTGATCATGATTCTCTGCGTTTCGAAGTTTTTTTTGTTGGAGAGTTTGTTGTTATTGCGCAATTACATTGGTTTGTTATTGCAGGGTTTCCAATATTCAAAGGATATTGGGGTCGGTTGCAGAAGAAGTAATGGTTTGCTTCGTCTTTTTAGGTGGCATGATTCTAAAATAAAAGGTTTATCAAAAATAGTTATGAATATGGCAATTATTCCAAAGTCAAGGTGTTACGAAGTTAAGGGGATCACATGCATTCAGATTTTTGATTATTAGCAATAAAGGCGATGCATAATTGAACGAAATGATAGTGCATTAATCATTAAAACAAAGTTTAACTTACAACGCAACCAAATAAGGATTGAATTTAAAGTCAACAACATCATAGTTCTGAAAGGAAATAAGGAAACTACATAGTTCAAGAGATACAACAACATAAAGGATAGCCAATTAGAAAGGAAATAGGAAATATGGCTCCTAATTCGGCCTAATGGTCATCTTCCTAAGTCTCCTCGTTATCATCTTGAGCTATCGGGATCTATTCCCACTGCTCCCCTTGAAGTACCTTCACAATTCCCTGAAGTTCATCTGCTACCATCTGGATGGTATACTAACTGTTGCGGTCGCGGTCAGCCGGAATCTCCCCGAGCTTAGTGTTAACGAACTGGCTCAAGGACTCGATTCTCGCAATCAACTATTCCTTAGGTTCCTCTCTGAGTCGAGTATCATCTTGAAAACGTACATCCAGTCGCTCCATAAGTCGGTCGTACTTCCTTGGGAACCTGTCGAACTGAAGCCTCAAGTCAGCGTACACGGAAAAAGCAATAGTGTGAGATGGCGCCAAGGATGAGGATGAATGATACATTCATCCTAAAATACACTATATATATACGAAGGGAATATTAACGACTTACTCGAACAATATCTACTTACACTCTCGTATTTCCTATATATATGTATATCCTATAAGCTATGTGGACTGTTCAGGGACTCTAAACCTTAGATCTGATACCAACACCTGTCACAGCCTGAAAATATAACTAACAGATAACAACTGATAAATATAAAATCATTACAAATGGCTGTTTACAACAAAATCCAAGATCGCAAAGGTTCAGTGTTTGAACAGTCCAACACTACAACTATTACAACTTTTACATAACTACCGGTCCTCACACAGACGCCAACTATACTACCTAATCTCTCACATAAGCCTCAACATCTCCACCGGTAGACTTACGAACAGTCTACTTGAATCTAACCATACTCGCTAGCTGTAATAACATGGATAAATAGCAAGAAGTGAGCCAAACACTCAGCAAGATATCATCATAAGACAGAAATTAACAACATATCAATTTATAATCCGAAATTGGGGTGGATGGCATCATTATTTAAGTCAAAACATTCTTAACCAAATCATTGCTCAAAACAATTTTATGACGCTACGGATTACATCCGGTGATCAGCCGCAAAGTAATCCAGAACCTCGCTAGGTTCTAACAAATTTTAGTTGGGATCCCTAGGTCACTTTTAATCCTAATATAATAAGTTTGAAAGGGACTTGCGCCTTAGTCCAATCCACCAATCTCAAGAAAACATTCTTTTTTTTTAAAAAGCAATTATCTTTTATAAAATTGATGCTAGGGAGAAATCACAAAGATTCTAAACAATAGAGTTTATATTATCAGTCAAGGATTGGAGTTATGGAACTCTTATCAGAAATGAATTATCTTCTCACTAGCAGGGTCATCAATGATGATTATCAATGGTTTATCAACCAAGGAAGGAAGTATTGAAAAATAATCATAACAATGATCAACAAGATAGGGATCTCAATTTTTTTGGGTAATACATGGCATATATCTAGTTACAAAGTTTGGGTATGATAATAAAGAGTAATGAAGAAGCATGAAGTTGGATTATTGATATCTCATGGTATCAGAGGTATATGGATATAGTATCAAATCAATAGGGGTTTTATGATCATGGAAATTGAAATATTGGGGCTTACAAAGGTATTTTGGTATGGTACAAGCAATCGAAGAATATCAATTATAGGTACTAAGTCAAGTTGTGGCAAGACGTAGATAAGCGAATGATCTCTATTAGTGCATAAATGAACTAGGAACAATTACGATAATCGCAGGCATGGCATATATCATTTGTAACAACTCAATTTAAGATTAAGGTACTTGCATAAAATAGATTTTACAAGGGAGAGACACTTGCAATAAATCTTAAGAAAATTTCAGAATAAACTTGCAATATATCACAAGAAGGTTCAAGGACACTTGTATAATATAGTTTAAATAAACCATCACTTGAACGATATGTGAAGGTAGGGACACTTGCCTTAAAGAAGGCTTTATCTAGAACTCGACTTGGCTTAGGAGCAACCGGGAGCACTACTCGACCTTGATGGCAAGCTTCCTATCTTCACTTGATCGTACATAATAATAATAACTCTCATTATAAAAGACTCTTATAAGAACAATCGACCCTAATGCTAATGTACAATTCGACTCCAAGTAGCATTTAGTGTCCTTTTTCGTATAAGACCTCAAATCGACATACATTACTATATATTATCATTTTTATACTTTGGAGCACATAATCACACTTAAGTATATGCAATTTATTAACTAGACTTGGTGCATCATTGGACATTTGAATGATCTCACTCATTTAATCTCCACCAATTGACTAGCATAGTGCAACTTTACTAGTCTCAAAACCCGAAGTGCATATACTTGTAATGACCTCTTTCTACTTGTAAACACTAAGGACTACCTAGGCTTCGCTCATAGGGTTCACAAAGCTAAATGCTAATCATAGCATTTTCATTTACATTCCCTTGGTGACGCCTTGTGCGACTTAGGGTCTTTGAAACCCTTCTACTCTAGGTCTTTCTCCCAAAACTAATCCACTGGATTCGAAAGACCTAAATCTAACTTATGCACTTGTAATGATTTGAAGGTCTAACCTAGGCCTCCTTGAGCCTACCCTCAAAGTTGACACAAATCTGTTTGGTGCCTTAAAAACTGCCCTATTTTTTGACTTACTTTTAATTGTTGACTCCAACTCTTAACCAATATATTTTGACTTAAAAACCTTCCCTATACTTACTAGTATCAGTACTAATCAAAGGCCTAATGAGGGCCTACACATAACATCACTTTATGACCTCAAAACTACACCCAACCTAAAATGTCCCCTGTTTTAGCAGATTTAGTATTTCCGCTTGTGCACCTCACTAAACGGTAGGTATTCTTAAATCTATTGCCCCTGGACTCAAATATATATCAAGTCCCAACTCTATGTATCTAGGGCCTACCAAGGCCTAAGAAATGTCCATTCAAAACTCACCTACGAATAGTGTGCAAATCTGAAAAATCAAAGTGTCCTACCCTAAACCCTTCCACCTTAACTCTCACTTTAAAACCAAGCACTCAACCTTTAACCAAGAAACCCTACTTCAATAATACCCTCAAATAATGCCTCAAAAAGTGTGGAGATCATTCATACCCTAGTACACCTTCATGCAAATAAATTACCAAAAATTATGCAATTTATCAATCATCAACATTTCAACTAAACAAGGGAGATTTCTCCTTATAAATTCAACTTTTACCACTTACCCAACAATCATGGTCATGCATATTAACTTACCTTAGCTAATTTTAGCAAAAAAACATGGTAAAAACTCCTCATATGCACAAACAAATTTGAAATTTAAAAGTTTAAACCATACATCTATGCTTTCGAATGAACTAGTAAAATATCATAGTTTTTCATTAAAATCTCATTATAAAACTAGCATGCAAGACTAGAAATAGCTATATCAATAATGATCACTAACATGCAAAGAGTTTTATCAAATTTCCTTTACAAAAATACATGTTACTAGCACATAAGTAATATATCTCATGGAGAAACCTTTGAATTCATAAGAATCAAAGGTGTTCTCTTGAGGTCAAGCAAGAACACAAACATGTGACCATTTAACATCAACTTCTCAACACAAAATCTCTGGGAAGTTAATAAACTAAGAATAGGAAGTGAAATTACACTAAAAGAAGGTAGAAAATTGCATGCAAGGTTAACTAGGTAATTTGGCTAGTGTAGAAGTGGTTAGGGGGTTAGAAATTCCCATTGTGCTATTGTCTTTGAATAGAGAGTTGAATGCATGCATGGGTAATAGAGTAATTTGATAATTAATATTCAAATTAATTACAAGAATAAATTTTATGAATAAAAATATAAATCCATAAAAGTGGTATTATAAAATAGCTTAGAATTTTTAGAAATTTTATAAGATCACTTTTGGAATCTATTGATAAAAATATTTTAAAACATTTTTTCTCAAAATAAGAAATAAACTCTAATAATCACATAAAAGAGAAAATAATACATTTCTCTCTTTCAAAATTCTTAAATAATTTAACACAATTATTATGCATCAATACAATCACACAAGGACATATCTATATAATTTTATAAATGACTCCAGTACAATTATAAAATACTCAGTTAAAGATTAAATGGAATACCGGTTGTAACACTAGTTCCTCTTGATTTTGTTTTTGATTCCCCATCAAAAAAGAGCACCCAATATTCTTCCTTTGAAATTTCTTGTTCCTTTACCTTAACTTCTCAAGATGACTCATTTTCCTGCCCCCAATTTATTAGTTGCTGATGGAGCACTCACCTGCAAAATCAGCCAGTGCATGTACCTTAATTACATTTTGAGGTTTATACTAAATGCAAATTCTCCGAGCTCAATAGCCCATTTTATGAGCCTTCCTATGGCTTTAGGATGAGCGGTACTGGAACCAAATCATGAGTCAGCTTTCCTCGAGTAACATCGTCGATCCTTACATTCGTATCCTCAATAGGTAGGACTTTCTCTACATCATAGCAACTTCTAGTGACTTTCTAATCTCATATCTCCTCTCTAACACCAGTCCAAGTTAGAAATTTAAATTTTGAGAGATCAGAGAATGGAATTACCTTGAGAGTGTGTATACCGGTCCTTCCAAGGATAACATTGTTAGAAATATATTGTAGACTTGATGATATTTTACCAAAACACCATAGTAGATTTAATTAAGTGTAATTGTAGCTTTCAACGGATAATCTTACTTGTCATCCGTTGAAAGAGTAGCTTATGTTTAAATAAGTTTTTGTAACATTCATGTATCTTATAATGTCTTGAAGGATTATAAGTTTCAGGATATTCTAAGTCATGTTGGCTTCTAGTATGATATGCAAAATAGGTTGGCTATTTATAAATATTAGATGCCTTATAATTTTGCATAAGTGAAATTGAGTCAACTGCTATGGAAATAGTTTCAACGGATGTTTCTACAAGGTTTCAGCGGATGACCCAAGTCTTATTCAACGGATGATCCAATAGAGTCTCGACGGATGATCCAGCAGAGTCTCGACATATAATAAATTCAAATAGGAGTTGATAGTGACTTGACATTCACATGGGTAGATTGTATACAAAAGAAATATGGGAGCCTGTAACCAAGATTATGAAGATCAAGGAGCATTTCCATTTTCATACAAAGCAGAGACGTTCAAAGATGCTATATTTATTTAGATTGTATTGGATAGAGAAATGAAGTAAAATGCGATTAGACTTAGACATCTTTGTTTTATTAGTTTGACTTTTTCATATGTAACTTGGTGATATGTAAACCAAGTGTAGTAAAGAGTTATTTAATTAATTGACACTGTCAAAGACAAGCTAGAATGAGAGAGCATTTGTAAGCTGTATCTTTTAGTACTCTCAAGTTAAAGTTTGTAAAAACTTTTGTAAGCAACTTTGTGCTTCTAGCATCACATAGATATTCTACATTTATATATATCTCTGGTGGAAACAAAAATCCACCAGAAAGTTTTTAAACATCTTTGTTTACTTACTTTGTATTTGAAAACTTGAATATTTCTTATCCGCACTTAGCATATTCATACACAGTTATATTTATATTTTCAAGAAGTTTTAATGATTGAAAAGAAACCAAGAATTACATTCATCCCCCTTCTGTAATTCTACTTGTTAGATTATTTAGGAATAATAATTGGTATCAGAGCAAGCTCTTGACACACTAAGAGTCTAAAGATCAAAACAACTAACAATATGAGCAGGAAGGATGTTGGATTGAAGATCCCCTTTCTGGATAAAGACAACTATCACCATTGGAAGGTGAAAATGCACTTGCATCTTCTCTCTCAAGATGAAAGATATGTTAATTACATTGAGAAAGGTCCTCATGTTCCTGGAAGAGCTGCTACAGATACTGAAGGAGCTGTAGGCAATGACTAAACTTTTCCAAAGCCACAATCAGAATGGACAGATGAAGACATTGAGCAAGTACACAAAGACAAAAAGGCTATGAACATTCTGTTCAATGTTCTTGATAGAGATATGTTTGACAATGTCATCAACTGCAAAAGTGCTAAAGATATTCGGGATACAATTCAAATCATATGTGATGGAACTGAACAAGTGAGGGAAAATAAGATCAAACTTCTAATCCAGCAGTATAAGCACTTTTATTGTGAAGACAGTGAATATTTGAGTGACATATTTAGTAGATTTCAAAAACTACTAAATGCACTAAAGCTGTATAGAAGAGTCTATCAGACAAAAGATTCAAACCTAAAATTCCTTAGATCTCTACCAAATGAATGGAAGCCTATGACTGTCTCTCATAAAAATTCTCAAGATTACAAGGAATTTACTTTGGAAAGACTTTATCGCATTCCAAAAACTTATGAACATGAGTTGGAACAAGACGAGAAAATAGAGAAAGGAAGGAAGAAGGGAGGATCTATAGCCTTGGTAGCTAAACAAGAGAGAGTGAAAGAGATGAAGGTTGAATCTGTGGAATCTGCACCAAAATCTAGGGTTTGTGAAGGCAAAGGAAAAGGGTTAGTGGCTGAGCATGAAGATCATCTGAGTTAGGATGAAATGAAGGACATAGATGAACATCTAGCTTTTCTATCAAGAAGGTTTTCCAAGCTCAAACTCAAAAAAAATTTAGAGCAGCCAAGCTAAATAGAAACATGGTGGATAAATCCAAATTCAAATGTGGCTTGAGTGGTCATTTTGCAAGTAAATGCAGAAAGCTTGATTCTGAAAGAAAGAAGTTTGAGCCTGTGGGTTATAAAAAGAAGTACTTTGAATTGCTCAAACAAAAGGAAAGGGCTTTCTTGACTCAAGAAAATGACTGGGCAGCTGATGGGGTAGATGAAGATGAAGATGAAGAAATAAGCTATGTCAATCTAGCTCTAATAACCAAATCAGATGAAGTAGAGGTCAATTCTTCAACCAATTAGGTAATCACTACTAATCTAGCACACCTTTCTAAAGATGAGTATAATGATGCTATAAATGACATGTCAACAGAACTAAATCCCTTGCGTGTTACACTTAAATCTCTCACTAAAGAAAACACAAAAATTAAGGAAAATCATGTGTTTTTAAGTGAAAGAAATACTATGTTAGAAACTCAATTTATTGAGTTTGAGAAACTGAAAATAGAGTGTAGAATTGCTAAGGAGGAACTGGATGAATCTTTAAAGAAAGAGGAGATTCTAAGAAAGTAGTTTGAACGAGAGCAAGAAGTAATCAAGGCCTGGAAGTCATCAAGAGATGTTCATACCCAAATTGCTAAAGTTCAAGGTATATAATTATTCTGTGAAGAATCCTGGAAAAAAAGCAAGGAGAAACTGGATCATGGTTTAATAGAATGACTTTCAACAGATGTGGATTCAACGGATAATGAAGATTATTCGTCGAAAGATAAAAGGAATTATCCATCGAAAGACAAGGAACCACATCCGTCGATTGAAAGAAAACCAATTAGCGAAGCTAGGCTATCCAAACTCAATGAGAAATATGGATCAGTTTCCAAGAACTTTGTTACAGGTGAATCAAGTCAAGTCAAAGAAAACAAAAGAGTGAATGTGGGGTATCTGTCAATGAAGCAACTGAGTGACAGATTGAAGAAAATTGAGGTCAAGGCAGATTCCAAAAGGAAAAGTAATAGGAATGGGAAAGTAAGAATTAACAAATGTAACAACTACACACATGATAAATATGTACCTAGAAAAATCTGTGTTAAGTGTGGTAGTGTTAATCATTTGTCTGTTAACTGCAAATCTGCTATGCCTGCACCCATGTCTGCACCTCCCTCATTTCTCAACATGTCCATAATGCCTATGAATGTTATGCCTACATAAAATTTGAATGCACAATTTGCTAACATGCCATTTGTACAAAATCCTTACTATGCTACATTCAGTATGCCTCAAATACCATTTAGCATACCATACTGGAATAACATGTTTGCAAATAATATGCCATTTCATGTTAACCAACCTGTGTCTGATAATTCTGCAATTATGAATGATTTTTAAAGCCCTACTCTAATGACCAAGGTTGAATCTTAATCACCTAAGTCAAATGAGGACAAGCCTAAGAAACCTAAAGAGAAGGCTAATAAGGCAGGACCCAAGGAAACTTGGGTACTAAAATCAACTTGATTTGATTTTGATGTGTGCAGGGAAACAGAAAGAATCTTTGGTATTTGGATAGTGGTTGCTCAATGCACATGACTAGAGATTCTACCATGCTCACATTATTTTAGGAGAGAGATGGCTCAAGTATCACTTTTGGAGATGATAGCAAAGGCTATACTGTGGGATATGGCTTGATTTCTAAAGATAATCTCATAATTGAAGAAGTTTCCCTACTGGATGGACTCAAACATAATCTTTTGAGTGTCATCCAGCTTTATGATAAGGGAAATTCACTAACATTCAATTCAAAAGCCTATGTTATTACAGACAAAAAGAACAACAAAGTGGTTCTCACTGGAGTGAGAAAAGGAAATGTGTATCTAGATGACTTCAACTCTTTAAGTGCAAACTCAATCACTTATCCTTTCAGCAAAGCAAGTCAAGATGAAAGTTGGTTGTGGAACAAGAAATTGTCCCATCTGAACTTCAAGACTATGAATGAATTAATCAAGAATGATCTTGTAAGAGGCATTCCTCAAGTTGAGTTCTCAAAATATAGATTGTGTTATGCCTGTCTGAAAGGAAAATAGATCAAGGCATCATTTAAAAGGAAGCTTGAATCTACAATTGATGAACCACTACAATTATTGTAAATGGACTTATTTGGACCAATCAATGTGTTATCAATATCATACAGAGTCTACAATCTAAGGACCAACATTGTTATAGAATCATTACATGTTGTGTTTGATGATAAGAAGATTGAAGGACTGCAAGATGCAGGTTTCCATGAAAGTCTCAAATTTGACAATATTATAATGAACTGTGATGATAGTGATGAGAGTGATCAAGAAATAATCTCTAAGGATAATGCAGAAAAGTCAGCAACAAATGGAGCACATAATTCTACATCCATCGAAGGACAAGATGCATCATCGATTGAGAGACAAACTGCATCATCTATTGAAAGATAAAATTCAACATCCATTGAGCCATTAATAGGAGTTGAAAGTCAATATAGATCACACACATAAAGGACCCCAACTTCAAGTCAAAGATCCACAAACTCATGGGGACTTTCTTCTTATCAAAACTCAGTCACACATCAAGATAACTTTGAGGCCTCTTCATCTAGAGATAATCTACCACAATAAAGGAAATGGACTAGAGATCACCCATTTGAACTAATTATTGGTGATGCATCTTCAAGAGTACAAACAAGAAAAGAAACTCAAGAAGAATGTCTATATAGCAGTTTCCTGTCACAGGAAGAGCCAAAGAAGGTAGAAGAAGCTTTGTTGGATCCTGATTGGGTTTTAGCTATACAGGAAGAGCTAAACCAATTTGAAAGGAATAAGGTGGGGAAGCTAGTACCCAAACCTAAAGGAAAGAGTCCTATTGACACCAAATGGGTATTCAGAAACAAGATAGATGAAAATGGCATAGTAGTCAGGAACAAAGCTAGATTGGTTGTCAAGGGCTATTGTCAACAAGAAGGAATATATTTTGATGATACCTTCAACAGGACTTGAAACCATTAGAATCTTTCTAGCCTATGAAGCCCATGCCAATTTTAAGGTCTATCAAATGGAAGTCAAAAGTGCATTTCTGAATGGAGATTTGGAGGAAAAAGTCTATGTCAGTCAGCCTCCTTATTTTTGAAGACCCCAACTTTCCAGATTTTGCCTACTATCTTTTGAAAGCACTTTGTGGTTTGAAGCAAGCACCTAGATCTTGGTATGACACTTTGTCAAAGTTTCTTTTAGAAAATCACTTCATAAGAGGTACTATTGACAAAACTCTTTTCTTTAGAAATGTTAATGGCTCTAGTATACTTGTTCAGATTTATATAGATGATAGATGAGAAACTTTGCAAAAAGTGTGCCAAATTGATGCAAAGTAAATATGAAATGAGCATGATGGGAGAATTAACTTACTTTCTTGGTTTACAAGTTAAGCAAGTTAGTGATGGAATATACATTAGTCAACCAAATATATTTATGATCTTTTAAAGAAGTTTGACTTAATGGATTGCACATCTGAAAAACTCCCATGGCCACTGCCACTAAACTTGAATTGAACACTACTGAAAAGTCTGTGGACATTTCAACTTATAGAGGCATGGTTGGCTCACTTTAAAATTTAACAGCTAGTAGGCCAGATATAATGTTTGCTACTTGTCTTTGTGCTTTATTTCAAGCTGATCCTATAGAATCTCATTTAGAAACTATTAAGAGAATTTTCACTTATCTCAAAAGAACACCAAAACTTGGCATTTGGTATCCTAGAGATTCTGGTTTTGATCTAATTGGTTATTCAGATGCAGATTATGCAGGTTATAAAATTGACAAAAAAAGTACAACATAAACCTATCAATTTCTAAGAAACAAGCTAGTGTCCTGGTTCAGTAAGAAATAAACTTCAGTTTCTACTTCTACAGCTGAGGCTGGATATATTGTTGCTGGTAGTTGTTGTGCATAGATTTTATGGATGAAGAATTAACTATTCGACTATGGTTTATATATGGACAAGATCCCAATTTTCTGTGACAACACAAGTGTCATTGCTATTACTGAAAATCATGTGCAGCATTCAAGGACCAAGCACATTGACATCAAGCACCACTTCATTCGAGAACGTCATGAATGGTACAGTGGAACATCATTTTATTCCAAGTGAGAAGAAACTTGCAGACATCTTTACCAAGCCACTTGATGAGTCCACATTTTCTAGGTTGGTAAGTGAGTTAGGTATGCTTAATTATTCCTAAATTATTTTCATGTCTAAGAAATTTGTAATGCAGCCAAAATAAAATTTGATTTTTTTACGACCGGTATTTCTAAATCTTATCTATATATAATTGTGTGTTTATAATTGAGATTTAAATTGTGTAGAATTATAAATGTGGGTGATCTATATGTTGAGTGCCTATAAATTAAGTGTTTAATGTATTAGTTTATATAAAAAAATTTGAAAGGAAAATCTTATTGTTAGGTCCCAATTTGTTTGTAGAAGGGGGGGTTGAATACAAACAGTACCAAATAATCGAATAAATGCGGAATAAAAAATGTGAAACAAAATTCAAGTTAAATAAAAATATTATTAAACTTGAAAGGTGTTACAACAACTGTATCGATTACAAGGTATTAATCTCAAATCAATTATTACAAATCTAGAATAAATTCGACATGAACTTTTTCTATTTTTGTAATTAAAAGATCAAATGCTAAAGGCGATTTGAGATTAAGTTCTAGGGATTTTGATCCGCTAGATTGTTACACAAGAACAAGATAAATAATTCTAGTTGATTGGATTTAACTTTGCAATCTAGAAATTTGATCTTGAAGTTTGCAGAGAAAATGAAATATTGTTCTGCTTCTTTTTCTTTTGTTCTTGGGTGTTGACTTCTGTTTTTTGTGTATTGGATTGATTATAGAACTGCTGCTTGTCTGCTTCTTTTTAATCAACAGAATAGAATTGAATTGGCAAGACAATCCTGAGCTCAGCAAGACAATCGGTAGGACAATGGATTGAACTAGCAAGACAATCTGAATGAACTAGCATGACAATCAGAATGAACTAGCAAGACAATCCTCCTCCTAGTGTAACTTTCGGTGAGACTATTGAAAATGGCCTAGCATGACAATCGGTATGACAATCCTGATTGTCATGCTAGTTCATTTTCAATTGTCTTGCTGATTTAATGCAGATTTTAATCCAATTTAAATTCTGAAAATTCCTAAAATTAATTCAGAATTAATTAATCAATTAATTCAATTAATAAATAAATTATTCTTCGCAGATATAATTTATTTTCTTAATTAAATTAGATGACTTAATTAATTAATAGAGAATTAATTCTAGTCTTCAACAGCACCCATCCTTCTGCAGATCTTCTGAAAATCACTGAAAATTATGAATCAATTCCACCACTTCAATGTTGACACTCGATGTACTGTCTGGTTCATGAGTGACTAACTTCCGTGACGTTTCTTCATGTCTTGACTTTGACACTTTGATTTTCTTCAGATTAAATCCTTGTAATTAATGATACTCTGACGAGATCTCTGTCACTTGATTAAATCCACGATCTTGATTTATATCACTGAGGCATGATCAACTTCTTGAACTTCTTCCAGTGAATTAACTCCTCAAGTCTGTAGATGAACCTTGTTTCTGAATCCTTTGACAGATATTACTTTGCGAGATCTCTCTGACGGTCGATCCACTATTTACTTATTACATTCTTATTTGAGTTGAGTTGAATCCTCGAATATACAAATAGGCCTATGACATATGACTTACAATCTCCCCCTATTTGTTTGTTAGACAATAACACACAAATACCTAGAGGATAACTCAACTAACAAATAAGAAAAAGATATAAAAAGAAATGCAAAGTAAATAGTAGAAAAGTTCTGGACTAGATTTAACATTTTCCAGATTCCAAGTAGATGTTCCTCTAGACTGAACATATCTTCAAGTAGTTCCATCTTCATTTGTACAACCACATTTCCTGTTGAGAAGCCCATATCTCCCCTATGAGAATCAACTGATTAAAGAAGATCACCTTGTGTTTACCACCTCTCCCGTACAATAGGATCCGCAGATAAAAACCAATGGTACTCCCCTAACTGCTTCTTCCCTTACTAGGAAATCACCTTGTGTTTACCACCTCTCCCGTACAATAGGATCCGTAGTTAGAAACAACAATGGTGTGGTGTAGTGTACATTTTTAGGATCTTTTTCTTCCTCCCTGCTATTTCTCCCCCTTAGTTGAGGAATCCTCCAAACTATTTCTTAAGCTTTTATCTCCCCCTTAAAGAAGGAATGTATGCCGTCGTCTGAAGGAGTTCTCATATTTCACTTGGTTGGAAAAGAAATAACAAGTAGTTTCTTTTTCTACCTCACTGTGAGTGTGTGATTCTGTTTAGTGTACCTCACATGTGTTTCACTCTTCTCTCCACTCGTGTTTACACTCATTCTCACAAGTGTATCACTCTTCTCTCATAGCTCCAAAAATCAGCTGTACCTGCAAGGAAAATCACCTTAGCCATCCTTAAGGAGGTCACAGGTGGTGCAATGGGAGTTCACAAATCCCCATCCTTGTTAAACTCGTCAGATGAATCTGAATCATAATTTACAAGTTGCTAGTTTCCCTTTTAGGGTTCCAGATTTGAATTCTGGGAAGGTAAACAATGATCCAACGAATTTAGCATAAAGATCAAAGTTCCCTTCTAATGTCTGTGAAGACATTTCCTTGTGACTTATCAGGTAATATCTGAATCATTGTCAACAAGTTGCCGATCTGCACCTATGTCAGATCCACTATCCGCAGATGCATCCAGGGGATTTAAGCCTGGGGAGGTAGACACTAACCACTGACATATGGCTTTTGGATCAGTATCCTCTCCTAACACCTGTAAAGGCAATTGGTCCACTAACGAACCTTGAACAATCGAATCTGACCTTAAAATGGTCGAAACTCTTGTTTCCGTCAACTCATCCTTTGTGTGTGTAACCTCTCCTTGTGCATCAATAATTGATTATGTTTGAAGTGGTGACACTACATCGGATACCTTGGCCGACAGGCAAAATTCAATAGACGCACCCTGTTGAGAGAATGAATCTAGTAACTGTTTTTGTGCCTTTTCAGCCATTACATCTTTTTGAGAAGATGTATGGGGGCTAGCAGTTGTCTCGGTTTAAATACTACTCATCTATGTAGGAGACAGAGCTACTGGGTTGACTACAGAACCTTCCTTATGTGGTGCACTAAGGCACTATCTCCCTCACGCTCATTCATACTACATTTAGTGGTAAGAGAGTGTTGGTTGGTTCTGTTTTTGTGTTTGTCTTTACAGTCTGGGATAGACGTTGTGGGTTTTCAACCTCATGACTGTTAATGAAAGAAAGTCATTGGAGACTGAACCTGTAACACAGAATATATGGTAATAGAGAGAAAATGATTTACAATAGTGATTTTAAAAGATTTTACATGAAATAAGAAATCACTAATGTAGAAAGAAGTTTAATTTTGTTTTTCAATATGAATGAGTTTTTGATAAAACATTGATCACTTAGGGTAAAGTCTAAGTAATTCTCATTCATGTCAAAAGCTTACAAATATCTGCAACATAATGTTAACAACATATCATTGACCGATACTTGTCAAGTACTTTAGATACTAATTGTTATGTTGCATAAACAATATACCACTGCACATATAAAACAATATGATTGTGCTTAGTGATAAGATAGTTATTAATATGACGACTCTACTTATTCATATAAAATTATAACTTCTGTTAGAGTGCCATACCATGTCCTTGACGATTGCTTGAGCAGTATACTAGTTCATACCAACCTGAAGTGAGATTGTGAAGAAGAAATTGCATAGTCCAATAGATCTGCAGCTGCAAAGTCCATGAACTGTGGTGCACTAACTTCCTCTTTTAACTCACAAATCAGGAGTACACTTGTACACATCTTACTAGAGTACAATTCCAAGTGTAATGTGAAGCAGGTGCCTGATATGTCGTAATATTCTCAAGTCTCGTCACTGGTGCTATATGTTAGATACTGCTTCCTGATAATAACCTAGCACAATATACAAAATTATAATGATAACATTCCCAGCTTGCAAACAACCATATCCCTCAGATAAACCTTTGCTGTTATCTCCAAAGGTAACCAGGGGGCCAGCTTTCTCAATCCACATTTGATAGCAGGGCTCTATCTCCGGTCATATGTCTTGATGATCCACTGTCAAGAATCCACACTACCGGTTACACCTGTTTAATGCCCTGCACTTCAAATGGATTAGACCTTCTTCGGAACCCAAACTTGGTTGGGCCCGGCATACTTGTAGAATTGTCCTTTGTCAGGCAAAACAACATTTTTAATTTTAATTGTCTCAACTTTCTCAATGACTGAACATTTGACCTTGTAAACAGCCTTAACAAATTTCTGTTTAAGCTTAGGCACAAATGTCTCCTTTCTAGCCTTAGAAGGACTGGCAGTCTTAGACCTATCATGCTTCTTGTTATTCACATGCTGACGAGGAGTAGTCTTATCATTAGACACATGCTTACCATTAAAATAAGCATACATCATATTAAAAGCACAAGACATACAATTAGCAATACCACATGCCTTATGAGAGTGATTAACAGCAGGTAATTTATGCATGGTAGACATGGCATTATTGTTATCCAACTCATGTGTGTCTGAGTTAGTCTCAGTTGCTTTCACAACTTTGACTGGAACTTTCGACTCACTTGACTTGGAAACAATCTTCTCATAAGCATGATCCTCAGCACGTATTTCTTCTTGAATAACAGAAGAGGTCGCATCAAATGGTTCAGCAATTGATGCTTTATAGAGGGGTTCATCAACACCCTTAAGCACATGTGGTACTTCCCTCCCTTTAGCACAGACATGAGGAGGGGAGTTTATGCCTAATTCTCCAATAGCAGCATTGTAATCATATCCTATTCCAGATGTTTGATTAACAGCTTGCTTATTGTAGAACTCTTTAGCCTTCGAACAAGAATTGAAGTAGGCTCTAACCTTAGTCTCAAGACCGGTGATCTTGTCTTTGAGAATAGTTTCGAGTTTTCTATAACAGTCAACTCTATTCTCTAGAAAAGATACCTGTTCTTTTAATTTGTCTTGATTAATATGCACAAGTCTTAATTCATTGACCTCTTTCTCAAGGTCTGTGATCTTTAAACTTAACAGTTCATTATCACGACGTGCACAATCTAAGTTACCTCTTAGATGATAAACCATTTCAGCATCAGAAAGTTTTACCTCTATTCTTGACGATGAAGCTTTTCCATCAATAGCCATAAGAGCAAGATTTCCTTCATCTTCATCTTCACTGTCAGTATCATCCCAGCTTCTTCCCTTTGCCAGATAAGCCCTTTCAGAGTTCTTTCTTACTTGCTTTGGCTTCCTACATTCTGTGGCAAAGTGTCCCAACTCATTGCAGTTATAGCATCTAATGGTGCTTCGATCAACCATCCCTGTTTTGTACCCACCACTGCTGGTGTTAGAGGATGAAGATCCACCTTTCTGGAATTTGTTGTAGTTGGACTTGTACTTAAGCTTGGGATTCCTCCTGAATCTGACATGGGAGAATCTCTTGACAATTTGGGCCATTGATTCATCTTCCAATTGCTCCAGCTCTTCCAAGGAATAAAAATCATCACTTGATTGATTTGTAGTAGGAGGATCATATTCTGCTACTAACTCATTTTCCTCACCCTTGGAAAACTGTACCATTCTTTCTAACTGTTGAGATTATTGTTGTTGTTGACCTTCAGCTACAAGTGCAGTAGATGTGCTGACCATTCTATCCTTCCCGTAGACTTCCTTCTGTTGAATCTGCTCCAACTCATAGGTTTTTAACACTCCATAGAGCTTGTCCAAAGAAATCTCACTCAGATCTCTAGCTTCTCTAATGGCAGTGATTCTATGTTCAAGATGAGCTGGCAGTGTTAAAAGGAACTTTTTGTTGACCTCCCTGATTGAATAATACTTTCCATTGATGTTCAGGTTGTTGATCAACGCATTGTACCTCTCAAACACTTCAGTAATTCCTTCTCCTGGATTTGATTTGAAATGTTCATATTCAGAGGTTAGGATTTCCAACTTGTTCTCCCTAACTTCCTCTGTGCCTTCATTAATCACCTCAATAGTTTCCCACATGTGTTTGGAATTTTTACAGTTCATCACATGTCTGTTCATCAAGGGATCAAGGGAATCAATTAATATTAATTGAAGGCTGGCATCCAAGGAGGCTTCTTCCTTCTCAGCAGGAGTAAAATCTTCAGGCTCTTTTGGATAGGTTCTAGCTTCAGTAGTCACCACACCATCTATTATTACCTCCGGTTCAATAACCATCGGAGTTTTTATACCCTTCTTTAACAAGTTTGAATATTTGGGATTTGCAACTTATAAAAATAATAGCATCTTCTTCTTCCACATGATATAATTCTCTTTATCAAATTGTGGAATTTTAACGGTTCCAACTTTATGTGAAGTCATTATGAATTTTTGAATAAATAAAAATTCAAGGAGTTGAAAAATCACAAAAGTCTAGGATCTTGATTTGTTCGTTAATCAGAAGGCTCTGATACCAATTGTTAGGTCCCAATTTGTTTGTAGAAGGGGGGGGGGGGTTGAATACAAACAGTACCAAATAATCGAATAAATGCGGAATAAAAAATGTGAAACAAAATTCAAGTTAAATAAAAATATTATTAAACTTGAAAGGTGTTACAACAACTGTATCGATTACAAGGTATTAATCTCAAATCAATTATTACAAATCTAGAATAAATTCGACATGAACTTTTTCTATTTTTGTAATTAAAAGATCAAATGCTAAAGGCGATTTGAGATTAAGTTCTAGGGATTTTGATCCGCTAGATTGTTACACAAGAACAAGATAAATAATTCTAGTTGATTGGATTTAACTTTGCAATCTAGAAATTTGATCTTGAAGTTTGCAGAGAAAATGAAATATTGTTCTGCTTCTTTTTCTTTTGTTCTTGGGTGTTGACTTCTGTTTTTTGTGTATTGGATTGATTATAGAACTGCTGCTTGCCTGCTTCTTTTTAATCAACAGAATAGAATTGAATTGGCAAGACAATCCTGAGCTCAGCAAGACAATCGGTAGGACAATGGATTGAACTAGCAAGACAATCTGAATGAACTAGCATGACAATCAGAATGAACTAGCAAGACAATCCTCCTCCTAGTATAACTTTCGGTGAGACTATTGAAAATGGCCTAGCATGACAATCGGTATGACAATCCTGATTGTCATGCTAGTTCATTTTCAATTGTCTTGCTGATTTAATGCAGATTTTAATCCAATTTAAATTCTGAAAATTCCTAAAATTAATTCAGAATTAATTAATCAATTAATTCAATTAATAAATAAATTATTCTTCGCAGATATAATTTATTTTCTTAATTAAATTAGATGACTTAATTAATTAATAGAGAATTAATTCTAGTCTTCAACAGCACCCATCCTTCTGCAGATCTTCTGAAAATCACTGAAAATTATGAATCAATTCCACCACTTCAATGTTGACACTCGATGTACTTTCTGGTTCATGAGTGACTAACTTCCGTGACGTTTCTTCATGTCTTGACTTTGACACTTTGATTTTCTTCAGATTAAATCCTTGTAATTAATGATACTCTGACGAGATCTCTGTCACTTGATTAAATCCACGATCTTGATTTATATCACTGAGGCATGATCAACTTCTTGAACTTCTTCCAGTGAATTAACTCCTCAAGTCTGTAGATGAACCTTGTTTCTGAATCCTTTGACAGATATTACTTTGCGAGATCTCTCTGACGGTCGATCCACTATTTACTTATTACATTCTTATTTGAGTTGAGTTGAATCCTCGAATATACAAATAGGCCTATGACATATGACTTACACTTATTATTTAGTATTTTTAAATAATAATCAAAAGTATTTCATTCTATATGAAAATTCAATTTTTAAAAATCTTTTAACAATAAATTTTCAAATCTTATATCATTAAATTTCTAAAATCATAAGCTATTTTATAATATATATTGTGATTTATGGAAGTGCATTTATATTTATAGAAATTATTTTAATTAGATTAGGTAATTTTATATTTGCAATTTACTTAGTTGCCCATGCATGCATTTTGCTCCCAACACAAGATAAGGGCAAACTTGGAAATTACAACCCCACTAACTACTACTTCACTAGCCAAGTTACTTCTTTATCCTTGCATGCAAATTGACACAAGCTTGCTAGAGGGTTACTTTTGTCAGTTCTCAATTCCACTCACATTTCAGTCAAATTAAAACCAAAAACCAAAGACAAGTTGTCATAATTCTCACCACCACATCACACTCACTCTCCCTCCCCTCCTCCCTTCTTCCTCTCTCGGCCGAAGCCCCCACCCCCCATTCTTCTTCATTTTTTTCATTCAAACATCCACCCTCCATTAAGTAATCTCACTTCCCATATATTGATCAATTATAATTCAAAGACTTATGATGAAAAATCTATGTTTTAATCTTACATGGTAGTGTTTTGTTAAACTCAAAGTGAACACCCTTAATTCTTGTGAATCTAAGGCTTTCACCATGAGATATATTATCATGGGTTGAGAATGGCTAGACATGAGTGTGTCACACTTATGAAAATGTTTTTTTCACCCTAATCCATTCGGCCATGACTTGTTAGGAGCCGAATGGATGGTGTTCTTATTGCTTTGTTTGATTTTTGTGTGTTTATGTGATAATAGCTTGGATTTGGAAATAAAAACTTGATAAAACTCTTTGCATGCTAAGTGATCATATTATTTATGGTTAATGCTAGGCTTGCATGTTGATTCTATGATGAAATTTATATGGAAACCATATTGTTTTTGGCTTGTAAGTTCGAAAGCATGCATGTATAGGTTCAACTCATGATTTCCGAAAGTTCTTGATTATTTGGATTGAATTTTGTTTATAAACTCTAATTTCAGTAGAGTTAATATATTAATTATGATTTGTGCTCCTTATTATGTGATTTTGATTCGTATGTATGGAGGATTTAAGTTGTTATTTTCGAAATTGTAATGACTTTTAATCAGTATATTATTTTAACTCTTGTTTTGCTATATTGCACTTTAGGTAAGGATGATCTCCATTAAGCCAATATTGTGTGTGGGAGTGTTAGTTCAGTAGGTTACCTTGATTGAGGTTTAGTTTGGGTTTTGGTTGATGTTGGGTTTGGTTTGTCAAGTGGGAAATCATGGTGGTAAGGGTATATTAAATTCTGCAGATTTTCAGTTTGGTAACAAGAGGTTTAGGGTGAGATTTGACCTTGTCATTGTAATGCACGTTGAGGCCCAAGTCACCAGAAGCTAGTACTAGGGGTACATCAGATTTTAGATGTTTGTTAGAGGTTTGTAGGTTGTTTGGTTAGGTGCACGAGTGAAAACACTAAATCTGTCCAATAGGGGACAGTTTTACTGCAACCTAGAAATGAGGAGTTTTGACCATGTCATGGGTAGGCCCTCACTAGGCCCTGGTTGGCCCTAGTTAGAGCGAGTGACATAGGTATTTTTCCAGTTATATTTCATAGGAATTGAGTTAGAATCATGTGTCAAAAGTTAGTGCAAGACATGACACTTTTCTGTCTAGAAAACAGGGGAACCATGGACTTTAAGCTTAGGCCTAGGGAGGCCAAGCTAGGCCTTTGAGTCACACCAAGTTTGGGAGTTACCTTATGATCAGAAGGTTCTAGTATTGAAGTTTGGAAGGTACACTTGAGGTGTAATGGTGTCAATTGTACTAAAAACCCATTGAAGTCATCGTGAAATCATTATAATGAGCACATTCACTTAACATTTAGTTTTAGAGCACTTATGAGTGAGGCCTAGGTTGACCATCATAGTTGCAAGATAGTTTAAGGTCAGTAGAGTGTAGGGCCTAGGTCAGGGTCAATAGGAACTTGATCGTTTAAAAAAGGCACTTCTAGTTATGAGGTCAATATTAGGAGTTTTGACTATTTTGGGATAACTAAGTGACTTGAGTAAGTGGAGTGAGATCATCCAAGCTTGAGATCATCCAAGTGGAGTTTTGACTAGTTTAGTATAACTAGTTTAATATTTATTTGATCAGCTGAAAGGAGCTAAGTGTTTTTCCAAGATTGATTTAAGATCAGGATACCATCAATTAAAGATCAAAATAGACGACATCCCGAAGACAGCATTTTGGACAAGATACGGACATTATGAATTCTTAGTAATGCCTTTTGGGTTGACTAATGCCCCTGCAGCATTTATGGATTTGATGAACCGGGTATTTAAAAAGTATTTGGACAAGTTTGTAGTGGTATTCATTGATGATATTCTTATATGTTCAAAGTCAGAAGAAGAACATATACAGCATCTATGGATAACATTGGAGATACTCCGACAAGAGAAGTTGTATGCCAAGTTTTCTAAATGTGAGTTCCAGTTAAAGGAAGTTCAATTTTTGGGATATGTTATTGGAAGTGAAGGAGTCAAAGTGGATCCGGCAAAGATTGAGGCAATTATGAGTTGGGAGAGACCAAAGACACCTACGGAAGTGCAAAGTTTTCTAGGATTGGCGGGATACTATAGAAGATTTGTTAAAAATTTCTCGAAAATCGCCACGCCCTTGACTAAGTTGACTAGGAAGAATAAAAAATTTGAATGGAATGTAGAATGTGAAGATAGCTTTCAAGAATTGAAATAGAGGTTGGTTACAGCCCCGGTGTTAGTATTACCAGACAATCGAGGAAACTTTGTAATTTTCAGTGATGCCTCACATAAAGGTCTGGGTTGTGTGCTAATGGAACACAACAAGGTGATTGCGTATGCATCAGGACAGCTGAAACCACATGAATTGAAGTATCCTACACATGATTTGGAATTAGCAGCTATAGTATTTGCACTTAAGATTTGGAGACATTACCTTTACGGAGAAAGGTGCGAGATCTATACGGATCACACGAGTTTAAAGTATATTTTCACTCAGAAGGAGCTCAACATGAGGGAAAGGAGATGGTTAGAGTTGATTAAGGACTATGATTGCTCGATAAATTATCATCCGGGAAAGGCGAACGTGGTAGCTGATGCTTTGAGTTGAAAAGAGAGGTTGAATATGGTAGCAATACCAAAGGAATTATCAGAAGAAATTAAGAGATTTGAATTAGAACTTTGTGGTTACGGAAAAGTTGAAGAGATTTGTCATACTATGACTTTTCAGCCAATATTTTTGGACAAGATAAAGAAATGTCAGGAAGAAGTGATGAAACATTAGAATAATCAACTGACCGGAGAAGAGATTTGTACTCAAAGGGATGAACAAGGTATACTGAGGTTTTCCTCAAGAATTTGGATTCCTCATGTGACTGAATTGAAGAATGAGATATTGCAAGAAGCTCACAAATCTAGATTTTCAATCCATTCGAGAAGCACCAAGATGTACCAGGACTTGAAGCAGAACTTTTGGTGGCCAAATATGAAGCGAGAAGTAGCATAATGGGTTGCGAAGTGCTATACTTGTCAGAAAGTGAAGGCAGAACATCAAAGACCAAACGGATTAATTCAGCCCTTAAAGATTCTAGAATGGAAGTGGGAAAACATTGGCATGGACTTTATAGTAGGATTACCACGGACGAAATCCGGACATGACGCTATATGGGTTATAGTTGATTGCCTTACAAAGTCGAAACATTTTCTTCCAATTAATGAGAAGTCTTTATTGGACAGATTGGTCCATCTATATGTACGTGAAATCGTATTACGACATGGCATGCCTGTATCGATAGTTTCAGATAGAGATCCCCGATTTAACTTGAGATTCTGGAAGCAATTTAAGGAAAGTCTTGGCACAAAGTTAAATATGAGTACAACATATTATCCGCAGACTGATGGTCAAAGCGAAAGGATAATTCAAACAATTGAAGACATGTTGCGTAGTTGTGTGATTGATTTTGCAGGAAGTTTGGACGACCACTTGCCATTGGTAGAATTCTCCTATAACAACAGCTATCACAACAGTATTGGCATGCCACCATACAAAGCTTTATACGGACATAAGTGCAGATCACCAACCAGTTGGGATGAAATGGGAGAAGGAAAGATTCTAGGCCCGGAATTGGTGCAACAAATGCATGAGATAGTCAAATTGATTCAGAAGATATTACTTGCTGCTCAAGATAGGCAAAAAAAGTAGGCAGACCTTGCTCGTAAGGACATCATATTTCAAATAGGTGAAGCCGTATTACTTAAGGTATCACCAAGGAAAGGATTGTCTAGATTTGGAAAGAAAGGGAAGTTAATGCCTAAATATATTGGTCCTTTTAAAATTCTGAGTCAAGTACGAAAGGTGGCCTATGAATTAGCTTTGCCGCCTCAATATCAGTATGTGCATAATGTGCTTCATGTGTTATTGCTTAAGAAGTATAATCCTGATGCCAACCATGTAATAGAGTATGAACCTATAGAGATTCAGGTAGGCCTGTCATTTGTGGAGCAACCTGTCAAAATACTCGACTGGTAAGAGAAGAGTCTTAGAAATAAGTTGGTCAAGTTGGTAAGAGTACTTTGGAGAAATCCCAAGGTTGAAGGGTCAACGTGGGAACTAGAGTCGGATATGCATAGCCGTTATCCTCACTTATTCTCCTAGATTCTGTAGACAGAATCCTTTTAAGGGGGAGAGGATGTTACGACCGATATTTCTAAATCTTATCTATAAATAATTATGTGTTTATAGTTGAGATTTAAATTGTGTGGAATTATAAATGTGGGTGATCTATATGTTAGGTGCCTATAAATTAAGTGTTTAATGTATTAGTGTATATAAAAAAATTTGAAAGGAAAATCTTATTATTTAGTATTTTTAAATGATAATCAAAAGTATTTCATTCTATATGAAAAATCGATTTTTTAAAAATCTTTTAACAACAAATTTTCAAATCTTATATCATTAAAATTTTAAAATCATAAGTTATTTTATAATATATATTTTGTGACTTATGGAAGTGCATTTATATTTATAGAAATTGTTTTATATAGATTAGTTAATTTTTTTATTTGCAATTTACTTAAGTGCCCATGCATGCATTTTGCTCCCAACACAAGATAAGGGCAAACATGGAAATTACAACCCCACTAAATACTACTTCACTAACCAAGTTACTTCTTTATCCTTGCATGCAAATTGACACAAGCTTGCTAGAGGGTTACTTTTGTCAGTTCTCAATTCCACTCACATTTTAGTCCAATTAAAACCAAAAACCAAAGACAAGTTGTCATAATTCTCACCACCACATCACACTCACTCTCCCTCCTCTCCTCCCTTCTTCCTCTCTCGGCCCTCTCTCGGCCGAAGCCCCCACCCCCCATTCTCCTTCATTTTTTTCATTCAAACATCCACCCTCCATTAAGTAATCTCACTTCCCATATATTGATCAATTATAATCCAAAGAGTTATGATGAAAAATCTATGATTTAATCTTGCATGGTAGTGTTTTGTTAAACTGAAAGTGAACACCCTTGATTCTTGTGAATCTAAGGCTTTCACCATGAGATATATTATCATGGGGTTGAGAATGGCTAGACATGAGTGTGTCACACTTGTGCAAATGTTGTTTTCACCCTAATCCATTCGGCCATGACTTGTTAAGAGCTGAATGGATGGTGTTCTTGTTGCTTTGTTGGATTTTTGTGTGTTTATGTGATAATAGCTTGGATTTGGAAATAAAAACTTGATAAAACTCTTTGTATGCTAAGTGATCATATTAGTTATTGTTAATGATAGGCTTGCATATTGATTCTATGATGAAATTTATATGGAAAACATATTGTTTTGGCTTGTAAGTTCGAAAGCATGCATGTATAGGTTCAACTCATGATTTCTGAAAGTTCTTGATTATTTGGATTGATTTTTGTTAATAACTCTAATTTCAGTTGAGTTTAGATATTAATTATGATTTGTGCTCCTTGTTATGCTATTTTGATTCGTATAAATGGAGGATTTAAGTTGTTATTTTCGAAATTATGATGACTTGTAATTAGTATATTATTTTAACTCTTGTTTTGCTATATTGCACTTTAGGTAAGGATGATCTCCACTAAGCCAATATTGTGTGTGGGAGTGTTAGTTCAGTAGATTACCTTGGTTGAGGTTTAGTTTGGGTTTTGGTTGATGTTTGGTTTGGTTTGTCAAGTGGGAAACCATGGTGGAAAGGGTACATTAAAAACTGCAGATTTTCAGTTTGGTAACATGAGGTTTAGGGTGAGATTTGACATTGTCATTGTAATGCACTTTGAGGACCAAGTCACCAGAAGCTATTACTAGGGGTATACTTCAGATTTTAGATGTTTGTTAGAGGTTTGTAGGTTGTTTGGTTAGGTGCACGAGTAAAAACACTAAATCCGTCCAGCAGGGGACAGTTTTACTGCAACCTAGAAATGAGGAGTTTTGACCATGTCATGGGTAGGCCCTCACTAGGCCCTGGTTGGCCCTAGTTAGAGGGAGTGTCAGAGGTGTTTTTACAGCCATAGTTCATAGGAATTGAGTTAGAATCATGTGTCACAAGTTAGTGCAAGACATGACACTTTTCTTTCTAGAAAATAGGGGAACCGTGAACTTTAAGCTTAGGCCTAGGGAGGCCCAAGCTAGGCCTTTGAGTCACACCAAGTTTGGGAGTTACCTTATGATCATAAGAGTCTAGTGTAGAAGTTTTGAAGGTAAAATTGAGGTTTAAGGGTGTCAATTGTACTAAAAACCCCATTGATGTCATCTTGAAATCACTATAATGAACACATTCACTTAACATTTAGTTTCAGAGCACTTATGAGTAAGGCCTAGGTTGACCATCATAGTTGAAAGATAGGTTAAGGTCAGTAGAGTGTAGGGCCTAGGTCAGGGTCAATATGAACTTGACGGTTTAAAAAAGGCACTTCGAGTTATGAGGTCAATATTAGGAGTTTTAACTAATTTAGCATAACTAAGTGACTTGAGTAAGTGGAGTGAGATCATCCAAGCTTGGTGATGCAATATAGTGTGTTGATATATTATTATGTACTTAAATGTGTTATGTGAGCATATGTGGCTATGTGAACCATTATGCTTATATGGAAATTGTAAGCATGTATGTGTATATAGGCCTAAGTGCAAATGTGCTTAATTTCGGTTTATAATTAGATTGAGTTGGTGAGAATATATTATAATGAGGTTATTATTATTTTGTGCAGGCTCTCGAGACGAGGGTAAACTTTCCATTAAAGTCGAGTAAAGCTCCCAGTTGCTCCCACCTGCCTGTCAAGTCAAGCCTTTCTCAAGGCAAGTATTTCAACCTACCTTTTTTTTGTTTACACCGCAAGTGTGTGTTAACTCAACTTTATATATGATGCGAGTATTCTAATTCACCATGATATACATATATACATGGTCCAAGTGGTTTCAAATCTATCTTTCGTATTATATGCAATTACCATGAGCCCTCAAGTATCTATTGCAAGTAGTTTAACTTTTCTTGTAGATTGCTATGCAAGTAATTCAAAAGTCATACCATGCTAGTATACCAAAGTAATTGAGATGCTGAACCCTGTATAAGTTGTATTTAGTAACCTTATATTGACACCTAAAAGTCTGTTATTCCTCAAAGTTGTTCATATATGCTTGATAACTCTATTCTTATCCTTAAACCATGAGACCCTATTATACTTTGAACTGATGATCACCTTATTTATATGTTAAATACCTATGTCTTATTTGAAACCACTACATTGAACCTAGTTTGACTTAGTTCCTTTATACTATTCAATAACCCTGTTAAACCTCATTACCAAATCCCTTGTGAATAGAAACTTTGCAATTCCATTTGATAAGGTATTAGTCTAGTTGATCACGGCCTTAAAATTTATTGAACCTATTCCATGTGCTTCTAAGTTGATCTAGAACCCTTGATAAAGATGTTCACTGTTTAAGAAATTAACCGTCACTGGGCATCAATTTTTAAAATAAAAAGTTAAAAGTGGATTTTCAGTCCCAAAGGGGGACGGATGTTTTCTTTAACTAGTGGACCTGGACTGAGACGCAAGTCCTTTCCGCTTTTAAATTATAGGCTTAAAGGTTGCCTAGGGATCCCATTAATGTTCTAGAACCCAGCGAGGTTTGGGATTACTTCGCGGCTGATCACCGGCTGTAATCCGTAGCGTCATAAAATAGTTTTGATTAAGAAATGGTTTTTAATTATTTTGTTACAAATAAAAGATGCCATCACCATGAAATTTTATCTCTTGTTACTATATTGTTAAATCTTTCATTTCCATTGTTATTATTCTTGTTTATGTATAAATAGCACTTTTTGAGCATTTGGCTCACTACTTGCTTTCACCCTGATATTTCAGCTAGCAGATATGGTTAGATTCAAGCAGACAACACGTAAGACTTGTGATGCCGATTTGTATGTTCGAGCTCAGGTAGATTAGTGATCTTTTTGTATGAGGACTCGATATTGAAATCAGGTTGTAATAGTTAATAGTATTGGGTTGTTCCAAACCCTAAACTGTAAGATCTTGGATTCAGTGTATTTATTTCCTTTTTTTAAATATTGTGATTATTCATATAGGGTCTTTTGTTAAAATTGGGGTGTGACAATTTTTCTTATAAAGATGAAATTTTGGCTAAGTCAAAATTTACATCTCGACGGATGTTTATTATCCGTTGAAAATGAATATCCGTTGAATTTCATTATCTTTCAAAAATCAAATATTTTTCTAGGTACTTTTTTATCTCAACGGATATCTATTTAATCTATATCCGTTGAATTGCTTTAATCATAGTCGTTAATTCTATTCCTTATCCATCGAATTTACTTACAATATGTAAGTATATGTCGATGGATAATCTCTAGAATGTCTATAGTTTATTTCATTTTAAACGTATATCTTGGGCAATTTTTATTGGGTACTTTATTGTACTTTTTTATTTTTACTTGTTTTTTCTGAGAAAGTATAAAATCCCCTTTTCATTTTTTATTTTACTTTTATATTTCACAAAGCAATTTTACTCTCTTCGTCTCCAAACCAAAACCCCTCTTTTATGTAACTGTTTTCATTCACAACAATGGCACCCGTAGTCAAGATAATGTCTCAATATTGATTTGTCTATGAAAAGAACAACTTTGTAGCACTAGTGAACAAGGAGATTGATGATTCTGAAGACTATCACAAGATGATGGACTTCATTCGAAGTTACAAACTGAATTATGCTATGATGGAATCTCCGGTCATATACTGCGAAGTTGTGGAGGAGATTTGGACTACTGCAGTGTACAACCCAAAAGATAAGACCATTTCCTTCACTCTCAAAGGTAATGAGTATAATATTAATTGTGATGCAATTCAAGTATGCTTTAAACTGCCTGAAAATAATACATTTTCCCCACACACACACGGATGTCAGTGCCATGCTTATTTCTATGGGCTATGCTCTTAACCCTTCCAAGTTAGGTGAGGTTAGGAGGATAGGCCTTAGAAAGGAATGGAGCTTTCTCTGTGTTTCTTTCATTAAGGCATTTTCTGGTAAGATAAACAATTTTGATGCAGTTATATACTCACTTGTTAACATGCTATATATGCTACTTAGTGATAAGTACTATAACTTTAGTGAGTCTGACATGTATGAGTTAGGTTTCAAATTAGGAGACATTAAGAAGAGAAATAAGAACATCTATTATGCTAGATTCTTTATGATGATAGCTAATCATGTTTCTAAGGATCTCTCTATTGAGAAACCAATAAACAAGCTTGATTGTTGGGTCCAAGAAAAGAGAGTTATTGCTGACTTAAACAGGACAAATCACCACAGTGAGGTTCCTCTAATCTATTTTCCAATCATGGAGGCAACTCGGGTAAGTGAGCTAAACACTTCTGTCTCCACTATTTCCCAACCCTCAGTTTCTTTGCAAACTTCTGTGATAATGGCATCTGTGACAATGACCAAACAGATGTCTACCCAAGACACACAATTAAAAATTTCAAAGTCCAAGTCTAAGAAACCCGACTCTAGTTCCTCTCAAAGGGGACTAGTTTCAAAAACTACTAAATCCAAAGAGGGGGTGTGAACAGAAGTAAGATTGGTGAGGACAGGGTGAAAATCAAAGAAACCCGAAAAATAAGGAGAGTGAGGTATGTGTAACCCAGCCCAGCCACACTGCAGTTTCCCAAAAAATTGTAGTGCTTAATAAGGATTCTAGTGCATTACTAGTTGCATCCTACCAATAGGATATCACTATTGAAACAAGCTCTCAACCTAGAGCACAGGCCAAAAGGGGAAGGGACACAAATCAACCCCAAAATTCTATAAGAAAGAAGAAATTAAAACCTATAGGGGAGTCACAGGGTGCACACACAGTGCCAACTGCAGTCAAAGACTCGGTTAATGCACCATCTCAAAGTCAGATTGATATGGCTCCAATAAATGTGGAGTCACAGCCAAAGTCTCTCATATTTGAAACACCTCAAACACAAAATTCTCCTACAAACTCACTGGATGTGGACATGATAAACACCTCAATTCCTGATTCTCCATCTTTAACTCTCACGAAGGAGCCAAAATTTCAAGCAATTGAGCATTATCGTTTAGATGATTTGTTGGCTCATTTGCCATTTCTTTCTAAAAATATTGAGAAATCTGTGGATAATCTCAAATCAATCACCACAGATTCTACAGTAGTTTCTACTCCAAACTCTTTCATTTCTACTTTCTCAAAGGATATTGTTATCTATTGACTAGTGATTGTATCTCGACGGATGTGCTTAACAACAATTATTTATGGAATTTCTCTACTACTATTTCAACAGATGTGTCTCATCCGTTGAAAGTCTCTGCACCACTTGAAATTTCAATAAATGTAACAAGTGCAAATGACTTAGTGGTTGTTCAATCACTACTAGGATTGAGGGAAGAGAGTGAACAAAGTGAGAGGCTGAGTTGCTCTCAGGAAAAAGGATGGGAAAAGAGTGAAAAATACATGATATTTCTTCCAGCATGGAAAAAGTAAGTGAGAGGAGTCCCACCCTAGATGGTGAAGGTAAGGGTGTGAGAGTGGGAAGCTAAGGGGAGCCCTTGATGTAACAAAATAGAGATAATGAGAGAAGTGCAGGTACTATAGAAAAATGGGAAGAGCCCATTGTTAGTGAGTTAATGGATGTCAATGAGGCAAAAAAGAAGCATCTATTTCAGCAAGAATATCAAGTTGTTTTAGACTCTGTTTCTTTTGAAGCTAAGGCATTTGCTCATCATGTTCCAGCTTATCAAATTCTAGCAGAACAGGGTAATACGACTGCTGAGAGGGCATTAAATTTGGTGCATACAACAGTTCCATGCTAAGGGCCAAGGATGCAATCAACTCTCTTCCACCTCCAGCTGGTGACGACTTTGAGTTAGATTCTCGTGGTACATTTGGAGATGCTTCTAATGAGAAAGATGATGTCATGAACATGGTGGGAGATGCAGGTCCTAGCTCAAGCACAAACACTCCAGCCTGGATGTTTAGCAAGGACTACAGTGACCATCATTTTAAATCAACACTATTCCACCTTTTCTAACAAACTCAAACAGCCATTCAAGCCACTACAGATGCCAACAACAAAAGTCTTCTCCAAGCTCATCTAGAATCTTTGCAACTGCACAAGATTAAATCTCTCAAACAGTGTTAAGATGTGGATGACATCAGACAAACATTGCACAAGTCAGGAATGACATCAATGAAAGAATGGAGTCTAAACATCCTGAAGCTACAATAAGAGACACTCATTAGAAAATCAGGAAGGATTATGACTTAAGTAGCAAAATTGACTCTTTGGACACTGGGATGATAGCACTGGAAAAGTCACCAAGATCCAGGTCAACCAGGTTCATTAGACATTCCTCCTTCAGAAATTGGTGGTTGCTAAAACTTCAACCCCTGCCTTACTTGATGATAACAAAAGGGGGAGAAAGATGTTATTGTGTAAGCTAGTGAGGGGAAGAAGGATGTGCACATTCAAGTCAGCAAAGTGATTGTTCCAACAATTACTTTCTCTAAGCCACCAGTTCTAGATAGCGTTGACTTGATCAACATTGCACCAGCTGATCTCAGGCTGAATGAACAAATGAAGAAAATTGATAAAAGGATTGAAAAGGTTTTTGGTTCAATTACAAAGTAAGATAAATCTGTGAAACACTTCACACAATTAAGATAAATTCCTATCAGTGACATAAGCTTGAGAAATATGGAGAGAGGTCAAATATTACGACCGGCATTTTATGTAATATTATTTGCGAACTCTGTATAACCTTAGAGTCGATTATAAATATATTTATTGATTGTCCATTTGTGTGAATGGAATTTGCTGCATTATAAATTGCTTTATTTAAAATATAAATTTTTCAAAGCGAGAGTTTTATTAATTTCTCTTATTCTTGATTTATAGGGAATATTCTTTACCATGGGAAAATTATCTTTTAAAATTATTTCATTCACAAATCACAAAATTGATCTCATAAAATTTCTAAAAATCCAAGTTATTTTATGGTACAATTTTTATAATTTTTGAATTTTTATTTTATTTTATAAAAAAATCCTTGAAAATTAGTTGTTTAGTAACTAGCAAATTACATGGATACCCTTGCATGCAAATACCCTCACATTCAACTTAAAGGGATAAAAAGACAATTCCAACCCCAGTAAATCTCATTTTACTAGCCAAATTACTTCTTTGTCCTTGCATGCAAAATGACCCAATTCTTGCTAGAGGGTTACTTTTGTCAATTACTAATTCCACTCACCTTTGGTCAAATCAAAACCATAAAACAAGCACAAGTTGTCATTATCACTTCATTTTTCACTCCACACTCCACCCTCACCTCACTCTCTCCTCCCTCTCTTCTCCTTCCTCTCCGCTCAACCCTCCTCTCGGCTTTCCCATAGCCGAAGTCCCCACCCCCTTCTTTTCTTCATTCTTTCACTCAAACATCCATCTTATATTCAAGTAATCTTACTCCCTATATGTTATTCATATATATTCCAAAAATTTTAGAGTGAAAAGTTTAAGTTTTGATCTTGCATGTCATAGTTTTAACTAAAACTCAAAATACAATCTTGATTCTCATGGATTTAAGGTTGTATTATTGAGGGAACTACAAGGAATGGTGAAATTCCAAGTCATGAGAGTGAAGCTCTTGTTTTTAATGGTCATTTCCCTTCCATTTCATTCGGCTATGACCATAAGGGAGCCGAATGAATGGTTCTTAATGATGTTTCTTTGTGGCCTTGTTGATTTTGAATGTTTATGTGATGATAGCTTGGTTTTGGAAGTAAAAACTTGATAAAACCTTTTGAATGCTAAGTGATCATTTAGTTATAGTTAATTCTAGGCTTGCATGTTGATTTTATGATAAAATCCATTATGGAAATCATATTATTTTGGCTTGTAAATTCGAAGGCATGCATGCATAGATTCAACTCATGATTTTCAAAAGTTCATTATCATTTGGATTGATAATTGTTAATAAGCTTTAATTTCAGTTGTGTTAAGATATTGATTTTGATTTGTGCTCCTTGATATGTGATTTTAATTCGAATATATATGGAAGATTTAAGTGGTTATATTTGAAAAGTTAATGACTCATAATTAGTGTATTGTGTTAACTCTAGTTTTTCTATATTGCACCTTAGGTAAGGATGATCTCCACTAAGCAAATATTGATTGTGGGAGTAGTAGTTCAGTAGATTTCCTTGGTTGAGTTTAGGTTTGGGTTTTGATTGATATTTTGTTGGGTTTGTCAAGTGAGAATCATGGTGGAAAGGGGAACATTAAATTCTGCGGAATTTCAGTTTGGTACTATGAGGTTTAGAGTGAGATTTGACCTTGTCATTGTCATGTACTTTGAGGCCCAAGTCACCAATAGTTAGCACTAGGAGTATACATTAGGTTTTAGGTGTTTTTTAGAGGTTTGTAGGTTGTTTGGTTAGTTGCACGAGTGAAAACACTAAATCTGTCCAGCAGGGGACAGTTTTGCTACAACTTAGAAATGGGAATTTTTGACCATGTCATAGGTAGGCCCTCATTAGGCCCTTTTGGCCTTAGTTAGAGGGAGTGTCAGGGGAGTTTTTCCAGCCATAGGTCATAGGATTTGAGTTAGAATCATGTGTCACAAGTTATTTCAAATCAGGACCATTTTCTGTCCTGAAAACAGGGGAAACGTGGATTTTAAGCTTAGGCCTAGGGAGGCCCAAGCTAGGCCTTTGAGCCACACCAAGTTTGGGAGTTGAATTATGATCCAAAGAGTCTAGTGTAGAAGTTTTAGAGGTAAACATGAAATGTAAGAGTGTCAAATGCACCCAAGAAACCATAGATATTATCCAGAAATCACTATAATGTGCACATTCACCTATCACGTAGTTTTAGAGCACTTATGAGTGAATACTAGGTTGACCACCATAGTTGAAAGATAGTATAAGGTCAGTATAGTGAAAGGCCTAAGTCAGGGTCAATAGGAATTTGATGTTTTAGTAAAGGCACTTCGAGTTAGGAGGTCAAAATTAGGAGTTTTGTCTAGTTTAGCGACCAAGTGACTTAAGTAAGTGGAGTGAGATCATCCAAGCTTAGTGATGCAATATAGTGTGTGTTATATTATTTTGTACTTAAATATGGTATGTAAGCATATGTGGCTATGTGTACTATTATGCTTATAAGGTGATTGTAAATATGTGTGTATATAGGCCTAAGTGCCATTATGTTTAATTTCGGTTTACAAATAGGTTGAGTTGGTGAGAACATATTATAATGAGGTTATTATTATTTGTGTAGGATCTCGAGAAGAGGGTAAACTTGCCGTTAAAGTCGAGTAAAGCTTCCAGTTGCTCCTACCTGTCAGTCAAGTCAAGCCTTTCTCAAGGCAAGTGATTCAACCTACCTTTTTGTTTACACTACAAATGTGCGATAACTAGTTCTTATATATGATGCGAGTATTACCTTGATATGAATGAACCAAGTGGTTTCAAATCTATCTTCGTATTTTATGAAAATACCATGAACCCTTGAGTGTTTATTGCAAGTAGTTTAACTTTACTTGAAGATTGCTATGCAAGTAAATCAAAATGTCATACCATGCCAGTATACCAAAGTAATTGTGATGTTGAACTATGTATAAGTTATACTCAGAAACCTCATCTTGATGCCTAAAAGCCAATCATTCCTTAAAGATTGTTCATGATTGTTTGATAACCCTATCCTTACCCTTAAACATGATACCCTGTTATACCTTGAACTGATGCTCACCTTCTTCATATTTTAATACCTATGTCTTATCTGGAACCATTACCTTGAACCTAGTTTGACTTTGTTCCTTCATACTATCCAATAACCTTGCTAAATCTCATTGTCAAAATCTTCGTAAATAGAAACCTTGAAATTCCCTTGATAAAGTATAGTCTAGTTGATCATGGCCTTAAAATTTAGTGGACATATTCCCTGTGCTTCAAAGTTGAACTAGAACCCTTGACAAATATGTTCATTGTTCAATAGTTTAACCGTCACTTGGCATTAAATAAAATTTTAAAATAAAAAGGTTAAAATTTGGATTTCTAGTCCCAAAGGGGGACAAATATTTTCTTTAAATAGTGGATCTGGACTGAGACGCAAGTCTTTTCTGGTCTTAATTTGTAGGCTTAAAAGTTGCCTAGGGATCCCATAAATGTTCTAGAACCCAGCGAGGTTCGGGATTACTTCGCGGCTGATCACCAGCTGTAATCCGTAGCGTCATAAAAAATGGTTTTTGATAAAGAAATGGTTTTGAATTGTTTTGTTACAAGTAAATGATGCCATCCCCCAAAAGTTTACCTCTTTTTATTATTAGCTCTTCCTTCACATTGTTACTCCTTTATTTCATTTTATGTATTGTATTGTATAGCACTTGTTGAGCATTTGGCTCACTACTTGCTTTCACCCTAATATTACAGCTAGCAGATATGGTTAGATTCAAGAAGACAGCACGCAAGACTTGTGATGCTGATTCGTATGTTCGAGCTCAGGTAGAATAAGTGACCATTTTGTGTGAGGACTCAATATTAAAAATCAGGTTGTAATAGTTAATAGTGTTGGGCTGTTCCAAACACTAAACTGTAAGATCTTGGAATCAGATGTATTTATTATTTTGTTAACTATTGTAATAAGTTGTATAATATATATTGTTAAGTCGGGGCGTGACAGGTTTTGGTATCAGAGCTACGGTTTAGAGTCCCTGGACAGCCCAAATAGGTTATAGGATATATGTATAAGTTATAGGATATTATGTGAGAGAGTAGCTTAAGAGAATTTATTATTAATACTCCTCTTATATATATCTATGTATTGTTTGTCAGCAAAGGGCGCATTCCTCATCATCTGAGCCGACTGACACCATTGCTTTCTCCGTGTATGCTGAGTTGAGGCGCGAGTTTGACATGCTTCAGGGCAAGTACGATCGACTGTTAGACCAATTGAAGAACGTGTATCCGGACAGCTGAAACTATGAAGGAAAGCCTAAGGAGCAGATGACTGCGAGACTTGAGACTTTGGTTCAGTACGTCAACACTAAGCTTGATGAGATGCCATCACACCGAGATCGTTCCAGCCAGTATATCATCCAGATGATTGCGGACGAGCTTCAGAGTATTGTGAAGATGCTTCGAGAGGATAAGACTACCAGGCCCCGTTCTGACGGAGTGGAGCCTTAGTTCTTTCCATTATCTACCTTTCATGTTGTTGTATTATTGGACCTTGTAGAATTCCTTGTTGATTTCCTTTAATTAAGCAAGGTGTCCTTAGATTCAGACTTTATCCTAATCTTGATGTACCTTGACCTTAAAATTTCAATTATTATGCACTATCATTTTATTTGCTTTCAATTGTTTTTTTTCGCCTTTATATGCATCACACTTATTGTATAATTTGAAACCCGACCTCATATGTGAACAGAATGTCATGTGACACCCTACCCTTAAATTATCTTATTGTTCATACCTGTTTTGATATAATTTTTATTTCAGGATCATGCCACCCAAAAAGAAGAACCCAACAACCACATCTACCACAGATCCTAATATTCTTTGATTAATGGAAACCTTACTGAAAGGCATATGTCATAGCCTATTTATTTATTCGAGGATTTAACTCAACTCAAATAAGGATGTAACAAGTAAATAGTGGTTCTATCGTCAGAGAGATCTCTCAGAGTAACATATGTCAAAGGATTAAGTAACATTGTTCTTCTACAGACTTGATGACTTAATTCACTGGAAGAAGCTCAAGAAATTGATCAAGCCTCAGTGATATAAATCAAGATTGTGGATTTAATCAAGTGACAGAGATCTCGTCAGGGTATCAATTAATTACAAGGATCTAGTCTGAAAAAAAATCAAGAGTATCAAGGTCAAGTCATGAAGAAACGTCACGAAAGTTAGTCACTCATGAACCAGACAGTACATCGAGTGTCAACATTGAAGTGGTGGAATTGATTCGTAATTGACAGTGCTTTTTAGAAGGTTTTCAGAAGAATGGTTGCTGCTCAAGATTGGTATTAATTCTCTATTATTAATTAAGCCATATAATTTAATTAAGAAAATAAATTAAATCTGCAAAGATTAATTTATTGATTAATTGAATTAATTGATTAATTAATTCAGAATTATTATTTGATTAAAATCTGTTTTAATTCAGCAAGACAATCTTTTGTACTAATATGACAATCAGTATGTCAATCAATAGTCATACCGAAAGTCTTGTTAGTTCTAAGGATAGTTCTACCGAATGTCTTGCTAGCTCTAAGGATAGTTCTACCGAAAGTCTTGCTGAGGTAATTGGATTGTCATGCCAGCTCTTTTCTCACAGGTTGATTGATAAAAAGAAACAGAAGCAGATCATTTAAAACAGAGCAGAGTATTGAATATCAAAGCAGAACACAGAACACAGAACAAAAGAAACCTGTAGAGAAATTATTGCAAATTCACAGATCATTTATTTCTAGTATTTATTGTTAAATCCAATCCACTAGAAATACTTTTCTTGTTCTTGTGTAACTATCTAGCGAATCGAAATCCCTAGAACTTAATCTCAAATCGCTTTTAGCATTTGATCTTTTTATTGCAAAAATAGAAAAAGTTCATGTCGAATTTATTCTAGATTTGTAATAATTGATTTGAGATTAATCCCTTGTAAATGATACCGTTGTTGTAACACCTTTCAAGTTTAATAATAATTTTATTTAACTTGAATTTTGTTTCACCTTTTTTATTCCGCATTTTATTCGATTAAACGGTATTGTTTGTATTCAACCCCCCTTCTACAAACATATTGAGACCCAACAATTGGTATCAGAGCCTTCTGATTAACGTACAAATCAAGATCCTAGACTTTTGTGTTTCTTTCACTCCTTTAATTTTTATTTACTCAAAAATTCATAATGACTACACAAAAAGTTGGAACCGTTAAAATTCCACTATTCGATAAAGAAAATTATGTTATGTGGAAGAAGAAGATGCTATTGTTTTTACAAGTTGCAAATTCCAAATATCTGGAAGTGTTAAAGAAGGGTCCTAAAATTCCGATGGTTATTGAACCAGAGGTAATAGAAAATGATGTGGTGATTACCAAAGCAAGAACTTATGTGAAAAATCCTGAGGATTTTTCTCCTGCTGAAAAAGAAGAAGCCTCCCTGGATGCTAGCCTTCAATTAATTTTAGTAGATTCCCATGATCCCTTGATGAATAGACATGTGATGAACTGTAAAGATTCCAAACATATATGGGAAACTATTGAGGTTATTAATGAAGGCACAGAGGAAGTTAGGGAGAACAAGTTAGAAATCCTAACCTCTGAGTATGAATACCTTAAATCCAATCCAGGAGAAGGAATCACTGAAGTGTTTGAGAGGTACAATGCATTGATCAACAACCTGAACATTAATGGTAAATACTATTCCATCAGGGAGGTCAACAAAAAGTTCCTTTTAACACTGCCAACTCATCTCGAACATAGAATCACTGCCATAAGAGAAGCAAGAGATCTGAGTGAGATTTCTTTGGAAAGGCTCTATGGTGTGTTAAAGACTTATGAGTTGGAGCAGATTCAGCAGAAGGAAGTTTACGGGAAAGGAAGAGTGGTCAGCACGTCTACTGCTCTAGTAGCTGATGAACAACAACAACAACCACAATATCAACAACAAACTCAACAGTCAGAAAGAATGGTACAGTCTTCCAAGGTTGAAGAAAATGTGATAGTAGCAGAATTTGATCCTCCTACTACAAATAAATCAGGAGATGATTTTTATTCCTTGGAAGAACTGGAACAATTGGAGGATGAGTCAATGGCCCTGATTGTCAAGAGATTCTCAAATGTCAGATTCAAAAGGAATCCTAAGTTCAAGTATAAGTCCAACTACAACAGATTCCAGAAAGGTGGATCTTCATCCTCTAACACCAGCAGTGGTGGGTACAAAACAGGGATGGTTGATCGAAACACCATTCGATGCTTCAACTGCAATGAGTTGGGACACTTTGCCACAGAATGCAGGAAGCCAAAACAAGTTAGGAAGAACTCTTACGATTCTAATCAGAAGAGTAAATCTGAAAGGGCTTACCTGGCAAAGGGAAGAAGCTGGGATGATACTGACAGTGAAGATGAAGAAGTTGGGAATCTTGCTCTCATGGCTAGTGATGCAAACACCTCATCGTCAAGAAAAGAGGTAAAATTTACTGATGCTGAATTAGTTTATCATCTAGGAGGTTCCTTAGATTGTGCTCATCGTGATAATGAATTGTTAAATTAACAAATCAAAGACCTTGAGAAAGAGGTCAATGAATTAAGACTTGTGCACATTAATCAAGATAAATTAAAAGAACAAGTATCTTTTCTAGAGAATAGAGTTGACTGTTATAGACAACTCGAAACTATTCTCAAAGACAAGATCACCGGTCTTGAGGCTAAGGTTAAAGCTTACTTTAATTCTTGTTCGAAGTCCAAAGAGTTTTACAATAAGTAAGATATTAACCAAACATCTGGAATAGGTTATGATTACAATGTTTCTATTGGAAAATTAGGCATAAACTCCCCTCCTCATGTCTGTGCTAAAGGCAGGGAAGTACCACATGTGCTTAAGGGTGTTGATGAAGCCCTCTATAAAGAATCAATTGCTGAACCATTTGGTGAGACCTCTTTTATTATTCAAGAAGAAATCCGTGCTGAAGATCATGCTAGTGAGAAAGCTGTCTCCAAGTCAAGTATGTCAAAGGTTCCAGTCAAAGTTGTGAAAGCAACTGAGACTAACTCAGACACACATAAGTTGGATAACACAAATGCCATGTCTACCATGCATAAGTTGCCTACTGTTAATCCCTCTCATAAAGCATGTGGTGTTCCTGATTGTATGTCTTGTGCTATTAATTTGATGTATGCTTATTTTAATGGTAAGCATGTTTCTAATGATAAGACTACTCCTCGTCAGCATGTGAATAATAGAAAGCATGATTGGTCTAAGACTGCTAGTCCTCCTAAAGCTAGAAAGGAGACATTTGTGCCTAAGCCTAAACAGAAATTTGTCAAGGTTGTTCACAAGGTCAAATGTCCAGTCATTGAGAAAGTTGAGAACATTAAAATTAAGAATGTTGTTTTGCCTGATAAAGGCCAATTTTACAAGTATGCCGGACCCAGCCAAGCTTGGGTTCCAAAGAAGATCTAATCCATTTATATTGCAGGGCATTAAACAGGTACAACCGGTAGTATGGATTCTTGACAGCGGATCGGCAAGACATATGACCGGAGATAGAGCCCTGCTATCAAATGTGGTTGAGAAAGCTGGCCCAATGGTTACCTTTGGAGATAACAACAAAGGTTTAACGGAGGGATATGGCTGTTTGCTAGCTGGAAATGTTATCATTGAAAATGTGTATATTGTGCAAGGACTTGAACACAATCTGCTTAGCATTAGTCAGTTCTGTGATAACGGCTACAATGTTTTATTCGACAAGCTGAAGTGTCAGATTCTGCACAAGAAAAATGAAAAACCCTCCTTGATGGGAATCCGGAAAGGAAATCTGTTCGTAGCTGACATGAACTCTGGAAGCAATCCTGAAGTCAATTGTTTCTATGCAAAGGCATCTTCAGATGAGAGTTGGCTATGGCACAAGAGACTTTCTCATCTCAATTTCAAAACAATGAATTCTCTTGTCAAAAGAGAATTGGTCAGAGGTCTGCCTCAGCTGGAATTCTCCCCAGAAGGACTATGTGAGGCTTGCCAGAAAGGAAAGTCAAAGAAAGCAAGTCACAGAGGCACTGACACATCCTCGATAACTGGTGTTCTGCAATTATTGCACATGGATTTATTTGGACCAGTTAATGTCCTTTCAATGTCAAAGAAGTGTTACTGTCTTGTGATAGTTGATGACTATTCCAAGTATACGTGGGTCTTATTCCTTCACTCTAAGGATGAAACACCACAAGTTGTGATTGATCATATCAAGTTGTTCGAGTTAGATTCTAATGTCCCTGTTAGAGCAATAAGGTCAGATAATGGAACAGAATTCAAGAATTCACTTCTCAAAAAAATTATGTACAGATAAAGGGGTTACCAGACAATTTTCATCTCCTAGAACCCCTCAGCAAAATGGAGTGGTAGAAAGGAAGAATCGTACATTGATTGAAGCTGCAAGAACGATGTTAAGTGAATCAGGTCTTCCAATATACTTTTGGGCTGAAGCTGTCAATACTGCATGTTATACTCAGAATCGAACTCTAATCAACAAAGACTTCATGAAAACTCCTTATGAGATTTTGAATGAACAGAAACCTTCTATCAAATACTTTCATGTATTTGGTGCCAGATGCTTCGTGCTCAAGGATGGAGATGATCGTCGTGGTAAATTCGAGGCAAAGGCATATGAGGGTATTTTTGTTGGATATGGAAGAAGATCATACATAGTGTATATCATTGATCAACACAAAGTAACTGAAAGTGTCAATGTTACATTTGATAACACTAAACTCCCTAGTATCCAAACTGAAGATCCTTCTGAGAAACTGAAGTTTGATGATATGTCAAATTCAGAATCAGAACATGGTCAAGAACCTGAGGTTGTTGCTGGTGAAGAACCTGTTAATCATGATGATACTCAAGGTAATGGTAATGGAAACTTTGGCAACAATGGAGATACCACTGCTATTGACGGAGAATCTTCAAGTCAACATGGCAACAACTCAGGGGGAGATGCTGAAGGATCAACTAGTAGGACACAACATCCCAATGAATTTCAAGGCGAATCATCAAGATCAAATCTTCCAAGACAGACTGTCTGGAATAAAGCTCATCCTTTTGAGTTGATTATTGGTGATCCAGATGTTGGAGTCAGAACTAGACGTGCTACTCACAATGAGTGTCTGTTCTCAGGATTTCTTTCTGAGATGGAACCTAAGAAGATTGAGGAAGCACTGACTGATCCAGATTGGGTGATTACTATGCAAGATGAACTCAATCAGTTTGAACATCAACAAGTCTGGAAACTGGTACCTAGACCTACACACAAGAAAGCTGTTGGTACTAGGTGGGTATTCAGGAATAAACTAGATGAAGATGGTGTGGTTACAAGAAACAAAGCAAGACTGGTAGCTAAAGGGTATTCTCAAGCTGAAGGCATTGATTATGATGAAACCTATGCTCCAGTGGCTAGACTAGAGGCCATCAGGATATTCTGGCATTTGTAACATTCTCTAACTTTAAAGTTTATCAAATGGATGTCAAGAGTGCCTTTCTGAATGGAAAGCTGGATGAAGAGGTATTTGTAGAGCAACCTCCTGGTTTTGAAGATCCAGATCATTTGGATTTTGTCTACTTTCTGTTCAAAGCTATCTATGGACTCAAACAGTCTCCGAGAAAATGGTATGACACTCTTTCTGAATTTCTTATTGAGAATAGCTTTATTAGAGGTGTCATAGACAAAACTCTCTTTTCTAAAAAGCATAAGAATGATACTATATTAGTCCAAGTCTATGTGGATGATATAATATTTGGGTCTACTAATGATAATCTCTGTAAGAGATTTGCTAAGTTAATGCACAGCAAATTTGAAATGAGCATGATGGGAGAGCTGAAGTTCTTTCTTGGATTACAAGTAAATCAAAGGTTAGATGGAATTTTTATTTGTCAATCCAAGTATCTCAAAGAACTCCTCAAAAAGTACAATCTAGAGGATTCTGCATCAGCAAGGACCCCGTCAACTACAGCTGTCAAACTTGGACCATGTGAAAACTCCATTAAGGTAGATGTCACAAGCTACAGAGGTATGATTGGCTCGTTACTCTATCTTACTGCAAGTAGACCAGATATTATGTATGCTACATGCTTATGTGCAAGGTTCCAAGAGGTACCTAGAGATATTCATCTCATTGCTGTTAAACGAATCTTAAGATATCTTAAGGGAACATCAAATCTAGGTATTTGGTACCCTAAAGAATCTGGTTTTAACCTTGTTGGATATACAGATTCAGATTACGCAGGAAGTGTTGTTGATAGGAAAAGCACCTCAGGGAGTTGTCAATTCCTAGGTAGCAGACTAGTCTCATGGTACAGCAAGAAACAACAAACAGTTTCAAATTCAACGGTCGAGGCTGAATATATTGTTGCTGGAAGCTGCTATGCTCAGATCTTGTGGATTAGGAATCAGCTACGGGACTATGGCTCTGTATTGAACAAAATACCTATTATATGTGACAATACAAGTGCAATAGCCATCAACAACAACCCTGTGCAGCATACAAGGACCAAGCACATTGACATCAGGTATTATTTTATTAGAGAGCACGTCATGAATGGTACTGTTGAACTATTTTTTGTTCCAACAGAAGAACAAATAGTAGATATTTTCATTAAACCTCTTGATGAATCCACATTTACCAAATTAGTTGGTAAATTGGGTATGTTTAATAGCTTTAGTGATTAAACTTGTGAATATCTGAAATCTGTTCTTGAGTGAATTTACAAATGAATTTTCCATAAATGAAAAATTCATTTGCAAATTTATTTTATCATTTTCCAAAATTTCTTGCTTATTTCTACGTAATTTTTATTATCTTATCTTATTTATTTACTCAACTTGTTAATTTTAATGTCTCAGAATATTTTATTTTCTCTAAAAATATTTTTCTATGAATTTTATTTGCTAAAATTCAAAAGAAATCTATTTTTGGACTGAAAATATTATTCTCTGAAAATTTTTATTTGTGTAAATATTTTCTGCCATATCTATATTTGTATTTATTATACTATTCTGTAATTTTGTTTATATATATATATATGTTCTGTTTTTGTTAAAAACTGTTTGTATTTGTTTTGGTTAAAAAAAGTTTTTTTTATTTTAATTATTAAATATATATATATATATTTGTTTGTTTGTGTTAAGTTTATACTTGAATGACAATCGGCAAGACAATTGAAATTGTCTTGCTGAAAGTCATTTCAGTATATTTATATAAATATGTAATTTAGTTTATACTAGAATGACAATCGGCAAGACAATTGAAATTGTCTTGCTGAAAGTCATTCCAGTACAAATACTTGTTTATTTTTAAATCAGTTTAATTTTATAACTGGCAAGACAATCGGTATGACTATTGATTGTCATGCCAGTAATAAAATTAATATCATATATTTTATGTTTTATTTTGTACTGGTATGACAATCGGTATGACTATCAGATTGTCATACCAGTTATATATTTTTACTATTTTTTATTTATTTTGTTTTGTTTTTGTCTTCTCATTTGCCCGGTATGACTATCAGTATGACAATCGGTAAGACTATCCCGAATTGTCATACCAATTGTCTACTTAATGCTTTTTCCTGTTCTGTTTTATCATTCAATTCAGTTTTTTTTTTCTTCAAAATTTCAACAGTCTTAAAATTCTCTCTCTCTCTTATTTCTCTCTCTCTCTCTAGTCGATCAAACTCAAAACCATCTCCATTGTCTTCACTGCTCGAGTTTTTACTCAGCATACAAAAATCATCACTCCTGTGATATATACATACACGTTTGTTTGATTTTGGGTATTTTTATTTTTATTTTTGTTTGGTGTCTTGTGCGTTTTTCAAATCTGCTTTTGTGAGTTAAGAACTTTAACGAGATACATTTCTTTCTAAATTTTTCGAATATAATTGATTTAATTCGAATTGTTAGATTAATTTAATTAATTCGAATTTTCTTAATTTAATTCTTAAAATTCTGAAAGTGTGTGTTTTATTAATTTTTAATGGCTCTAAATTTCCAAATTGTTGCACATAATCTTGTTGGTTATTTTAATCCAGATAAATGTGATGTAGAAAAATTTAAGCCGTGGATTAGATTTTTAAATGACCATTCGATTGTTAGCTCTGATATTAAATCAAATGTGATTTTAAATATTGATATGCTCAGACTGATTTGCACAACCTCTACTGTGGCCGATGATTTTAAATCTTTTTCATTTACTGTGGCAAACACACAGTATGTGGTTGATGAAACAGTCGTCAATCGAGCGTTAAATTTTACTATGGACAATTTCTGTAATTTGCCCTCTGAAAATGATATTTCAAACTTTTTTCATGCTATTCACTATCAGGGGGTGATTAATTTAACCAAGTTGTCTAAATCCAATTTGGTTTCTGAATGGGACATTTTCTTCGATACTGTTTCTAAAGTGTTTGCCAACTGCACTAAATCCAACTTTCACAACATCACTTCCACTCTGCAGTATATTGGTCTTGCGGTTGTTTTCAATCAAAGGATCAATTTTGGCAAACTACTTTTACCCATTCTTTTGAGACGTCTCACTACTGCTTTACGTGATCATTCTACAAATCGTAGGGTCTCGTGCTACTATGCTCGTTTTCTCATGCTCAAAGCAGAACATATTCTCTCACCTGAGCATAAAGCCCTTTTTGCTAACTCCCCAGTAACCGAACCCCCTCCAGTAAGCAAAAAGATTTACACCCGCCAAGACACAACTTTCAAATTCATGCAAGTTCCAGTTCTTGTATCTTCTTTCATGGCCACTTATATTCCTTTACCTATCTTCAATCTTCCCGGTCTTGAACAGCAAGCTCAACCTCCAGTGGTTCAAACCACCCAGGCTCAAACATCAGATGCTCTTCCTCTGCAGGTAATAATTCCTCAAACTCAACCTATTTCTACTTCTGTTAAAAGACCCCTAGTGGTTGATAGGACTGACCATGAAGTTGTAGAACCACAGCTTCAATCCCAGGTCATAGAGCCAAACACAGAATCACAACCTATCTCATCCTCTCCCCCACTGTCTAAAATGTTGCGTAGAAGGTTAGTATGAAGTAGTTTGTTAGTGGATGTGAATGAACCCTCAGCTCTGCCTCCACCCAAGAAAAGGAGAACATTTACTGAGGCATCTGAAAGCCCATCCTTGTCCTCCTAACAGGACATGGACTTTGAAATGGCCACTGAACAGTTACTAGAAACATTCTCTCAACAGGATGAATCAATTGAAATTCGCCATAGGGCCATGTCATCATGTACTGAGTCAAGCACAATTCCATTACTCACAATGGAAGCATACAGACCAGTAGATGATACTCAGGACACGGAGCAAGGAGTGCACATAGAGTCGGTTACAGTGCCTGCCATAGTTATGACAGAAGAGCAGTCACATGCTTCTGAGGGAAAATCTGACTCTCAGCCACCTTTAATAGAGTCATTTTCTCCCCTCCCAGATCCAACACCTCTGGCTCCCTCACGGGATTCTTCACTCACAGATTTATCTGGAGAAAGTGGAGGGAAACTCGATCAATCTATCCCTGAAGCAATTCAGACATCTATTTCACATGAAATGATAGGTTTGACTGAGGATCGGGACTCGTGAATTCCCATTGCACCACCACTGACCTCTCTTGAAGAGGCTAGGGTGATTTTAAATGCAGGTACAGAAGATCAGCCTCAGGAAGACTCCTCACGAGCAATTATATTGAGAGATACACATGCACGTGAGTTGAGTGAATTAAACAGGAGAGATATTCAGGTGAGTGCACACACAGGCACAAACACTGAAAATCTGTTAGCTCAAATTGCTGATCTCAAGGAATAACTTGCAAAAAGTCAGGCTGAAGCTCAATCATTCAAAGCACAAGTGGTTGAACGGTCTTCTTCTTCCACCTCTGTCAATAATCAGCTGGCTCTTATCAGGACTGAAATATCAGATTTGAAGACATCTGTTGTACCAAAGCTAAACTCAATCCAGGCATCTCCAACGTTATCAGCTGACGACATTTCAAACTTCTGCTCTCTACATACAAGAATGACTTCTCTTGAAGACTTGGTTGAAATGAATCATTCACTGGATTCCTCCAGATTTCTGAAGATAGAGACGGGTATGAAACATCTGAATGAAGGGATGAAGCACCTGTACTACATGATCAAAAATTCTCACTGTCCCAATGAAGAACAAAGGACTTCCTTTGAAGGGCCGTCTGGTGGAGGCTCAGGCTCGGGAGGTGATGGAGGATCTAAGGGAAAGTCTGTAGAGGATTCCTCAACTAAGGGGGAGAAGAAAGGGAGAAGTGAAAAAGGAAAAGAAAAAGAGTCGTCTGCTGGAGGCACAGGGAAGCCTGATGATATCTACTATAGTGGATAACATGATGAATTTGATATTTGTGACGTTCCCACTGAACCAGTCTTGGAAGATAAAGATGGTTTCTTTGAAGCTGAGGAGGAAAGTGATTTTGGAGAATGGGAAGAGGAAGCTCCAGTGGATCCTCTGTTTGAGAAAGAGTTTCAGCAGCAGCAGTCAGAGATGAAAAGAAAAGAAGCTGAACTCAAAAAGGTATCCCAGATCATTGACATGAGGAAAGACATTCAAAGAACAGAAACTCTTCAAAAGCAACGTCTTCATGGCATTAAGGCTCAAGAAAGGAGAAGAGATGTCAGACTGAAGATTGGTGAAAAATGGGATGAAGCTAGGAGAGTACTTGATATGCCTCAGCTGAGCACAAACAATGATAGACAGTTTCTACATCTTCTGGACAAGCTGGAAATCTCTAATCCAAACAATGACATGTACATGAATGCTATAAAAACTGAAGTCTCAAGGATCACAGCTGCCTTTGACAGATCACTAAATGAGATGAACATATTTGTATATTGTCAGAGCGAAGGATCTTTCAAGGTGTCACTTCATCTATTTGAGAATCGTTCTTTGTCAGAGATTTGGGTTCTTCTCAACAAAGTCAAAAGAAGCTCAGAATTGAATGAAGTTCTTAGAGAAAGACTCAAAGAGTTTGCCAGCAGGGCTAGTCCTCAAGTGGTTAACAATCCTCATCAGGTAAGATTCTTTAAGTCTGACTGTCTTCAAATCTGCCAGCTCGATTCACAATCTCTTAAAGACTACTCAGCTAAGCATCTGGTCTGGATGGAACATCACTTAAGAACTGCTGGATATTCATCGATGTTGATAACTCAAGCAGCTGATCTGATTCAAGCTTATTGTGAAAAGAATATTAAAAGGTACAATCAACTCAAGAATAAGCTAAAGACAGTTGGAGTTCAACTAGTTAGACCAGACAGCTTCACTTCAGAAAAGGATCGTGTCTTTGACAAGGAGTTGCTTCAAGATTTGGAAGAAGGTGAAGTCGGAAGAGAAGACAGCTGAATTCAATTAGCTCAAAACTCAATGTAATATGATTAGAGCTTTATGAATCAAGATAGACTAATGTAGTTATATGTTCAGGCTAGAGGAACATCTATCTTGTATTCACTTGTAAATTTCTTTTGGAATCTGGAAAATGTTAAATATAATCCAGAACTTTTCTGCTATTTACTTTGCATTACTGTTTATATCTTTTTCTTATTTGTTAGTTGAGTTATCCTCTAGGTATTTGTTGTTATTTTCTAACAAACAAATAGGGGGAGATTGAAAGGCATATGTCATAGCCTATTTGTTTATTCGAGGATTTAACTCAACTCAAATAAGGATGTAACAAGTAAATAGTGGTTCTATCGTTAGAGAGATCTCTCAGAGTAACATATGTCAAAGGATTAAGTAACATTGTTCTTCTACAGACTTGATGACTTAATTCACTGGAAGAAGCTCAAGAAATTGATCAAGCCTCAGTGATATAAATCAAGATTGTGGAATTAATCAAGTGACAGAGATCTCGTCAGGGTATCAATTAATTACAAGGATCTAGTCTGAAGAAAATCAAGAGTATCAAGGTCAAGTCATGAAGAAACGTCACGAAAGTTAGTTACTCATGAACCAGACAGTACATCGAGTGTCAACATTGAAGTGGTGGAATTGATTCGTAATTGACAGTGATTTTCAGAAGGTTTTCAGAAGAATGGTTGCTGCTCAAGATTGGTATTAATTCTCTATTAATTAATTAAGCCATATAATTTAATTAAGAAAATAAATTAAATCTGCAAAGATTAATTTATTGATTAATTGAATTAATTGATTAATTAATTCAGAATTATTATTTGATTAAAATCTGTTTTAATTCAGCAAGACAATCTTTTGTACTAATATGACAATCGGTATGACAATCAATAGTCATACCGAAAGTCTTGTTAGTTCTAAGGATAGTTCTACTGAATGTCTTGCTAGTTCTAAGGATAGTTCTACCGAAAGTCTTGCTGAGGTAATTGGATTGTCATGCCAGCTCTTTTCTCACAGGTTGATTGATAAAAAGAAACAGAAGCAGATCATTTAAAACAGAGCAGAGTATTGAATATCAAAGCAGAACACAGAACACAGAACAAAAGAAACCTGTAGAGAAATTATTGCAAATTCACAGATCATTTATTTCTAGTATTTATTATTAAATCCAATCCACTAGAAATACTTTTCTTGTTCTTGTGTAACTATCTAGCGGATCGAAATCCCTAGAACTTAATCTCAAATCGCTTTTAGCATTTGATCTTTTTATTGCAAAAATAGAAAAAGTTCATGTCGAATTTATTCTAGATTTTGTAATAACTGATTTGAGATTAATCCCTTGTAAACGAAACCGTTGTTGTAACACCTTTCAAGTTTAATAATAATTTTATTTAACTTGAATTTTGTTTCACCTTTTGTATTCCACATTTTATTCGATTAAACGGTATTATTTGTATTCAACCCCCCTTCTACAAACATATTGAGACCTAACACTTACAACAACAAATAAATGATATAGCTCAACAACAAAGAACTCTTCAACAATAATTTGAAAACCAAGATAACCGTGAACCACACCAACTACCTGATCCACCAGTACCACCTCGACAAGTTGACACTTTCAAGGCTTTTCAGAATGTGAACCCACCTGCATTTCATGATACCACTCATCCAGTAATAGCTAACAAATGTATTAAGCAAATGGAAAGAGCTTTTGAAGTGGTACAGTTAGGGGACGATCAGAAGACACCATATGCTACTTACTTCCTGAAGGGCGAAGTCATCTATTGGTGGGATTCAGTGAAAACTATGAAGGCAAATCATCAAGTTTCTTGGGAAAGGTTTAAGAAGTTATTTTTGGAAAAGTATTACCCTAAGTACATGAAGAATCGGATGGAGCTTAAATTTCTTGAATTGAAGCAAGGGAGTATGACTGTATTGGAGTATGAGAAGAAGTTTACGGAACTGTCAAGGTTTGTGACAAAGTATACCAACAGTGAGGAGGAAAAAGCAAAGAGATTCCAACAAGGATTAGAGTCTTGGATCAGAGATAGAGTGGCTATGTTTGAGCTTGATACTTATGCAGGAGTAGTACATAAAGCTGCTCTGATTGAGAGTAATGGGATGCAGTCAAGAAAGGAAAAGGATAACAAGAAGAGGAAGGTTCCATTTTATGGAGAAAAGTCTGAAGCTGGAAGCTCACAAGAAAGGAGTGTGAAAAGGATTGGATTCCACAAAGGCGGAAATTTTCAGAAGAAGGGGATTTTGAATAAAAGACAAGAATCAAAGGGGAACAACCAGGAAAGCCAAGGGCAAGTTGGAGAAAATAGATTTCAGAGATCAGAATGCAAGCATTGTGGAAAAAGACACCCCGGAGTGTGTAATAAGCTGAACATGACATGCTATTTATGCAACCAGAAGGGACATTTGGCTAATGAGTGTAAGATACCGAAACCGGGAGTTACATGCTACAAGTGTGGAAAGACTGGACACATAGCTAGGGAGTGCAAGTCAACCGGACCAGTCAAAGCTTTGATGAATGTGGCAAGTACTAGTGCAAACATGCCAGATGAGGTATTGGCATTACCTCCACCACCTACAACAACTCCGCAAGCAACGGCAAGGACATTTGATTTAAAAATGAAGGACGTTGTTCAGAATTCTGAGGTGATAGCGGGTACACTTTTATTAAATAATGTCGAAGCTAAAGTATTGATTGATTCTGGAGCGACGAGATCTTTATATCAGAAACTTTTGTTGATAAACTTCAATGTAATAAAATGGCTATGAACGAGGTAATAAATGTGGTAATTATGAATCAAGAGAAGGTTCCCGTGAGTCAATTCTGTCCTAAGTGTGAGATTGAGATCTCGGGACATAAATTTTCAGCCGACTTGCTACTTTTCAAGTTGGGGGAGTTTGATATAATCTTAGGCATGGATTGGTTAGGGAAGAATAACGCTCAGATAAATTTTAAGTCCAATAAGGTGTACTTAAAGATGGAAAGTAGAGAGAAAGTGGTATTTAAGGGACAGAGGCAAGAGCGACTGTTTCTTACAATCGTTCAGGCTAAGAAGTTGCTTAGGAAAGGGTGCGAGTCGTTCCTAGCTTATGTAGTAGATTCAGAAAGAGACAGCCTCGGCATAGAAGATATTCCCATAGTCAACGAATTTCCAGATGTGTTTCCAGACAAACTACCAGATTTACCATCAGATCGATAAATCGAGTTTGAGATCAACCTTGCTCCAGGAACGGAACCAGTTTCGTAGGCCCCATATAGGATGGCACCGGCAGAAATGAAAGAGTTGGCGAGCCAGCTATAAGAATTGTTGGATAAAGGAGTGATACGGCCAAGTACGTCACCATGGGGAGCACCTGTTCTGTTCATAAAGAAGAAAGATGGAAGCATGAGGTTATGTATAGATTATCGGGAGTTGAATAAGATGACGATTAAGAACCGATACCCGTTACCAAGAATAGATGACCTATTTGATCAACTGAAAGGAGAAAAGTGCTTTTCCAAGATTGACTTAAGATCAGGATACCATCAATTAAAGATCAAAGAAGAAGACATCCCAAAGACAACATTCAGGACAAGATACAGACATTATGAATTCTTAGTAATGCCTTTTGGGTTGACTAATGCTCTGGCAGCATTTATGGATCTGATGAACCGAGTATTTAAAAAGTATTTGGACAAGTTTGTAGTGGTATTCATTGATGACATTCTTATATATTCAAAGTCGGAAGAAGAACATATGCAACATCTATGGATAGCATTGGAGATACTCCGACAAGAGAAGTTGTATGCCAAGTTTTCTAAATGTGAGTTTTAGTTAAAGGAGGTTCAATTTTTGGGACATGTTATTGGAAATGAAGGAGTTAAAGTAGATTCGGCAAAGATTGAGGCGATTATGAGTTGGGAGAGGCCAAAGAAACCTATGGAAGTGCGAAGTTTTCTAGGATTGGCGGGATATTATAGAAGATTTGTTAAAGATTTCTCGAAAATCTCCACGCCATTGACTAAGTTGACTCGGAAGAATCAAAAGTTCGAATGGAATGCAGAATATGAAGATAGCTTTCAAAAATTGAAGCAGAGGTTGGTTTTAGCTCCGGTGTTAGTATTACCAGATGGTCGAAGAAACTTTGTGATTTTCAGTGATGCTTCACATAAAGGACTGGGTTGTGTACTAATGCAACACAATAAGGTGATTGTGTATGCGTCAAGACAGTTTAAATCACATGAATTAAAGTATCCTACGCACGACTTGGAATTAACAGCTATAGTATTTGCACTTAAGATTTAGAGACATTACCTTTACGGGGAAAAGTGTGAGATCTACATGGACCATAAGAGTTTAAAGTATATTTTCACTCAGAAGGAGCTCAACATGAGGCAAAGGAGATGGTTGGAATTGATTAAGGACTATGATTGTTCGATAAATTATCATCCGGGAAAGGCAAACGTGGTAGCCGATGCTTTGAGTAGGAAGGAAAGATTGAATATGATAGCAACACCAAATGAATTGTCTGAAGAAATTAAGAGATTTGAATTGGAACTTTTTGATTGTGGAATAATTGAAAAAGTTTGTCATACTATGACTTTTCAGCCAACATTATTGGGAAAGATAAAGAAATGTCAGGAAAAAGTGATGAAGCAAGAGAATAATCAGCTAACTGGCAGGCTGGGTTGGAAAGTGGTATACTTGTCAGAAAGTGAAGGCAGAACATCAAAGACCAAGTGGATTAATTTAGCTCCTAAAGATTCCAGAATGGAAATGGGAAAACATTGCTATGGACTTTATAGTGGGATTACCATGAACAAAATCCGGACATGACGTTATAGGGTTATAGTTGATCGCCTTACGAAGTCGGTATATTTTCTTTCAATTAATGAGAAGTCTTCATTGGACAGATTGGTCCATCTGTATGTGCGTGAAATCATATTAAGACATGGCGTGCCCGTATCGATAGTTTTAGACAGAGATCCCCGATTTAACTCGAGATTTTGGAAGCAATTTCAAGAAAGTCTTGGCACGAAGTTAAACATGAGTACGGTGTATCATCCGCAGACTGACGGTCAAAGCGAAAGGACAATTCAAACGATCGAAGACACGTTGCACAGTTGTGAAATTGATTTTGCGGGAAGTTGGGACGACCACCTGCCATTAGTAGAATTCTCTTATAATAATATCTATCACTCCAGTATTAGCATGCCACCATATGAAGCTTTATACGGACGGAAATGCAGATTACCAACTAGTTGGGATGAAGTGGTAGAAGGAAAGATTCTAGGCCCAGAATTGGTACAACAATTGCATGAGACAGTGAATTTAATTCAGAAGAAGTTACTTGCTGTACAAGATATGCAAAGAATGTATGTGGATCCAGCGCATAAGGATGTCAGGTTCCAAGTGGGTGAAGCCGTTTTACTGAAAGTATCACCAAGGAAAGGATTTCTAGATTTGGCAAGAAAGGGAAGTTAACGCCTAGATATATTGGTCCTTTTGAAATTTTGAGTCAAGTGGGGAAGGTGGCTTATGAGTTAGCCCTACCGCCTCAGTATCAGCATGTGCATAATGTGTTTCATGTGTCATTGCTTAAGAAGTACAATTCTGATTCCAACCATGTGATAGAATATGAACCTATAGAAATTCAGGCAGACCTGTCATTTGTGGAGCAACCTGTCAAAATACTCGACTGGCAAGGAAAGAGTCTTAGAAATAAGTCGGTGAAGTTAGTAAAAGTACTTTGGAGGAACCCTAAGGTCGAAGAGTCAACTTAGAAGTTAGAGTCTGATATGCGTTCCCGGTATCCTCATCTAATCTCTTAGATTCTGAGGATATAATCCTTTAAGGGGGAGAAGATGTTACGACTGGCATTTTGTGTAATATTATTTGCGAACTCTGTGTAACCTTAGAGTTCATTATAAATATATTTATTGATTGTACATTTGTGTGAATAGAATTTGTTGCATTATAAATTGCTTTATTTAAAATATGAATTTTTCAAAGCGAGAGTTTTATTAATTTCTCTTATTCTTGATTTATAGAGAATATTCTTTACCATGGGAAAATTATCTTTTAAAATTATTTCATTCACAAATCACAAAATTGATCTCATAAAATTTCTAAAAATCCAAGTTATTTTATGGTATAATTTTTATAATTTTATAATTTTTATTTTATTTTATAAAAATAAATCCTTGAAAATTAGTTCTTTAGTAATTAGCAAATTACATGGATACCCTTGCATGCAAATACCCTCCCATTCAACTTAAAGGGCTAAAAAGACAATTCCAACCCCACTAACTCTCATTTTACTAGCCAAATTACTTCTTTGTCCTTGCATACAAAATGACCCAATTCTTGCTAGAAGGTTACTTTTGTCAATTACTAATTCCACTCACATTTGGTCAAATCAAAACCATAAAACAAGCACAAGTTGTCATGATCACTTCATTTTTCACTCCACACTCCACCATCACCTCACTCTCTCCTCCCTCTCTTCTCCTCCCTCTCGGCTCAACCCCCCTCTCGGCTTTCCCATAGCCGAAGCCCCCACCCCCTTCTTTTCTTCATTCTTCCACTGAAACATCCATCTTATATTCAAGTAATCTTACTCCCTATATGTTGTTCATATATATTCCAAAAAGTTTAGAGTAAAAATTTTAAGTTTTGATCTTGCATGTCATAGTTTTAACTAGAACTCAAAATATAATCTTGATTCTCATGGATTTAAGGTTGTATTATTGATGGAACTACAAGGAATGGTGAAATTCCAAGTCATGAGAGTGAAGCTCTTGTTTTAATGGTCATTTCCCTTCCATTTCATTCGGCTATGACCATAAGGGAACCGAATGAGTGGTTCTTAATGATGTTTCTTTGTGGCTTTGTTGATTTTAAATGGTTATGTGATGATAGCTTGGTTTTGGAAGTAAAAACTTGATAAAACCCTTTGCGTGCTAAGTGATCATTTAGTTATAGTTAATGCTAGTCTTGCATGTTGATTTTATGATAAAATCTATTATGGAAATCATATTATTTTGGCTTGTAAATTCAAAGGCATGCATGCATAGATTCAACTCATGATTTTCGAAAGTTCTTGATCATTTGGATTGATAATTGTTAATAAGCTTTAATTTCAGTTGAGTTAAGATATTTATTTTGATTTGTGCTCCTTGATATGTGATTTTAATTCGAATATATATGGAAGATTTAAGTGGTTATTTTCAAAAAGTTAATGACTCGTAATTAGTGTATTGTGTTAACTCTTGTTTTGCTATATTGCACCTCAGGTAAGGATGATCTCCACTAAGCCAATATTGAGTGTGGGAGTAGTAGTTCAGTAGATTTCCTTGGTTGAGGTTAGGTTTGGGTTTTGATTGATGTTTGGTTGGGTTTGTCAAGTGAGAATCATGGTGGAAAGGGGAGCATTAGATTCTGCAGAATTTCAGTTTGGTACCATGAGGTTTAGAGTGAGATTTGACCTTGTCATTGTCATGCAATTTGAGGCCTAAGTCACCAGAAGTTATCACTAGGAGTATATATTAGGTTTTTGGTGTTTGTTAGAGGTTTGTAGGTTTTTTGGTTAGGTGTACGAGTGAAAACACTAAATCTGTCCAGCGGGGGACAGTTTTGCTATAACTTAGAAATGAGAAGTTTTGACCATGTCATAGGTAGGCCCTCATTAGGCCTTGTTTGGCCTTAGTTAGAGGGAGTGTCATGAGAGTTTTTACAGCCATATTTCATAGGATTAGAGTTAGAATCATGTGTCACAAATTAGTTCAAATCAGGACCTTTTTCTGTCCTGAAAACAGGGGAAACGTGGACTTTAAGCTTAGGCCTAGGGAGACCCAAGCTAGGCCTTTGAGCCACACCAAGTTTGGGAGTTTACTTATGATCAGAAGATTCTAGTGTAGAAGTTTTAGAGGTAAACATGAAGTGTAAGAGTGTCAAATGCACCCAAGAAACCATAGATGTCATCCTGAAATAACTATAATGACCACATTCACCTATCACGTAGTTTTAGAGCACTTATGAGTGAAGACTAGGTGGACCACCATAGTTGAAAGATAGTATAAGGTCAGTAGGATGAAAGGCCTAAGTCAGGGTCAATAGGAATTGGATGGTTTAGTAAAGGCACTTCGAGTTAGGATGTCAACATTAGGAGTTTTGTCTAGTTTAGCGACCAAGTGACTTAAGTAAGTGGAGTGAGATCATCCAAGCTTAGTGATGCAATATAGTGTATGTTATATTATTTTTTACTTAAATATGGTATGTAAGCATATGTGGCTATGTGTACTATTATGCTTATAAGGTGATTGTAAATATGTGTGTATATAGGCCTAAGTGCCATTGTGTTTAATTTCGGTTTACAAATATGTTGAGTTAGTGAGAACATATTATAATGAGATTATTATTATTTGTGTAGGATCTTGAGAAGAGGGTAAACTTGCCATTAAAGTCGAGTAAAGCTTCCAGTTGCTCCTACCTTCCAGTCAAGTCAAGCCTTTCTCAAGGCAAGTGATTCAACCTACTTTTTTATTTACACTACAAGTGTGCGATAACCAGTTCTTATATATGATGCGAGTATTACCTTGATATGCATGAACCAAGTGGTTTCAAATCTATCTTCGTATTATATGAAAATGCCATGAACCCTCAAGTGTTTATTGCAAGAAGTTTAACTTTACTTGAAGATTGCTATGCAAGTAAATCAAAATGTCATACCATGCCAGTATACCAAAGTAATTGTGATGTTGAACCATGTGTAAGTTATACTCAGTAACCTCATCTTGATGCCTAAAAGCCAGTCATTCCTTAAAAATTGTTCATGATTGTTTGATAACCCTATCCTTACCCTAAAACATGATACCCTGTTATACCTTGAACTAATGCTCACCTTCTTCATATTTTAATACCTATGTCTTATCTGGAACCATTACCTTGAACCTAGTTTAACTTTGTTCCTTCATAGTATCCGATAACCTTGCTAAATCTCATTGTTAAAATCTTTGTAAATAGAAACCTTGAAATTCCCTTGATAAAGTATAGTCAAGTTGATCATGGACTTAAAATTTAGTGGACCTATTCCCTGTGCTTCAAAGTTGATCTAGAACCCTTGATAAAGATGTTCATTGTTCAATAGTTTAACCGTCACTTGACATCAAATAAAATTTTAAAATAAAAAGGTTAAAATTTGGATTTCTAGTCCCAAAGGGGGATAAATATTTTCTTTAAATAGTGGATCTGGACTGAGACGCAAGTCCTTTCCGCTCTTAATTTGTAGGCTTAAAAGTTGCCTAGGGATCCCATAAATCTTCTAGAACCCAGCGAGGTTCGGGATTACTTTGCGGCTGATCACTGGCTATAATCCGTAGCGTCATAAAATGGTTTTTGATAAATAAATGGTTTTGAATTATTTTCTTACAAGTAAATGATGCCATCACCCAAAAGTTTATCTCTTGTTATTATTTCCTCTTCCTTCACATTGTTACTCCTTTATTTCATTTTATGTATTGTATTGTATAGCACTTGTTGAGCATTTGGCTCACTACTTGCTTTCACCCTAATATTACAGCTAGTAGATATGGTTAGATTCAAGCAGACAGCATGTAAGACTTATGATGCTGATTCGTATGTTCGATCTCAGGTAGAATAAGTGACCGTTTTGTGTGAGGACTCGATATTAAAAATCAGGTTGTAATAGTTAATAGTGTTGGGCTGTTCCAAATCCTAAACTGTAAGATCTTGGATTTGAATATATTTATTCTTTTGTTAACTATTGTAACAAGTTGTATAATATATATTGTTAAGTCGGGGGTGACATCAAACCTCTGCTAGAAGACAGACAAAGGAAAATGTGATATTGAAGCCCAAGAAACATTAATCAAAACATTCTACCAAGAATCCTTTGGACCTAGTCTATGCAACTCCTTATCCTGATGAAACAAAATTGCTTGGTGCCTCTGTTGCAAACATCAAGGATCCCAAAGACTCGGTTTTAAAGAAAAGGATAGCAAAACTCTACATGCCTGGAAAAGAAATTTGTGTGATGGCTGGACATCCACAATTTGCAGATGCCAAGAAAGAAGAGAAACTGAGACTTAAGCATCAGAAAAGGCAGGCTGCCTTAGAAGCTAAGAATCAAGCTGAAACTGGTTGCTACCAAATCAGAAATTCAGAAGCCTGCCACAATGACTGAAATTGAGAAGAGTGAAGAACCAAAGTAGAAAACAGGAAAAAGAATGAGAAAGGAAATAGCCAAGAGGAAGCTGGATTTTGAAGAAGAAGAAGAAAAAGAATATGAACCTTAGCCTACCTAGTCTACTAAAAATCAATCAACTTTGCCCATAATAAAGAAAGCTGAATTCAAGGTCAATCCTGAAGTGAATTTTCATGGTGAACAAATTATTTCAAAGGATGAACCAATAGACTGGGAAAGCCTACCCATTCCTGATCTTAATCTCCCAATTCCAACCTCCTCTAAAAGAAGAATGAACATGCCAAGCAAGCCAGTCAAATCCATTCCATCCAAATCCAAAACCCTACCCAAGCCCAAACCGACCATCAACAAAGGAGATCAACTCTATATTTATGACATAAAGGAATTTTATGACATCACCCTTTACTTGGATGAGCTAGATGAAGTAAGGGCTATTGATGCTCATAAAAGACTACCAGAAAGATTGGTGTTCAAGTACAAGGGTGGCAGGGAAGTCACTTGGCCTCTTCATAGGATTCTAAATGAGGGCTTCTCCGTCTTAGTGAAGTTCTTCTCCTCAATCAAGAAAAACTTTGGCTTTAATATTGATGCCAAGAAGCAGATACTCAACCAGATTGAAAGAATAAGACAAAGTCGGAGAGACCCAAATGCACTCCCAAGAGTCTTAACTATTTCTTGCACTGGGGATAGAGTGCATTTGAGGCCATACTGGATAATAGAGTTCAAGGATGAAAAGAACATGAGAAGATTCTTCAGATTAGATGATCAACTAAGGATATCAAGCAATGAAACTCTCAAGGAAATGCATGAGATGCTGGATCAATCAAAAGAAGATGAATCTGAGTTCTATAGACAACTTCAAACCCAGATTGAAGAGAACAATAAAAGGCTGGGAAAGAAGACTAGACATTGAAGGAGAAAAGATTAATTTTCTCAGACTAGGGGAGCACCTTGAAAAATGGCTTGTGAGATTTCTATGAACTTTCTTTTGTACAACTTTCAATAAAATTGTAGCACTTATCAATTTTATCTACTATTGAATAATCTTTATGTAAAAAGGTATTTTGTTATCATCAAGTTCCAATAAATTTATGCCTATAATTCTAGTAGACATAAAATTGGGGGAGATTATTAGGAATATGTTGTAGACTTGATGATATGCTACAAAAACACCTTAGTAGATTTGATTAAGTATAATTGTAGCTTTTAATGGATAATGTACCTTGTCATCCGTTGAAACAGTAGCTTATGTTTAAATAAGTTTTGGTAGCACATTCCTGCATATTGTAATGCCTTAGAGAACTAGAAATTGTAGGATATTTTAAGTCATGTTGACTACTAGATTGATATGCAAAATAGGTTGGCTAATTTTAAATATCAGATGCCTTGTAATCTTGAATAAGTGAAATAGAGTTAACTTCTATAAAGATACTTTCAACGGATGTTCCATAAGGTTTCAATGGATGATCAACTAAAGTTTCAACGGATGATCAACCAGACTCTCAACGAATGATCCAACAAAGTTTCAACGGATGATCCAATAGAGTTTCAACGGATGATCAAATTCAAAAAGTAGTTGATAATGACTTGACTGCCACATGGGTTAATTTTATGTAAATGGAATGTGGCTGTCCATTAACATGTTTTAGAGAACAAAAAAGCAATTTCATTTCCATGCTAACTTGAAAATATTCGAAGATGTTGGATGGAGAAATGGAGCAGCATGTAATTAGACTAAGACACTTTTGTCTTATTAGTTTGTCATTTTATCATGTAACTTGGTGATATATAAACCAAGAGTAGCAAGTTGAAAATTAAGTAAGCAAGAACTGAGAAATAAAAAAAGCTATATCTGTTAATAATTTCTCTGTTCTAACTATATCATACTTATAAGCAACTGTGTGCATTCTTGCATTGCTGAGTTCTCATAAATATATATGTCGGGTGGGTAAGTTCAATCCACCAGAAATTTTTTCATCCTTGTGTTCATTTACTTTGAGTTTAAATACATCTATACTTTCATTCCACACTCTTGCATATTAAAACACTGATATATTTATATTTGTGAGAAGTTTTTTAAAATCGAAAAGAAACCAAAAATTACATTCAACCCCCCTTCTATAATTCTAGTTGTTAGATTGTTTGGGAATAACACAAAGGTAATGACTATTACATTACTGTGATGAAATTTAAGCATGCTTTCATTTACCTGAAAACAACACACTTATTCCACACACAGACACAGATGTTAGCACCATTCTTGTGTCTATGGGTTATTCTCTTAATCCTGCTAAATTAGGTGAGGTTAGAAGAAAGGACCTTAGAAAAGAGTGGAGCTTTCTCTGTGACTCTTTTATAAAAGCATTTTCTGGAAAGATTAGCAATTTTGATACCATTACATACTCTATGGTTAACATGCTTTACATGCTTTTAAATGATAAGTATTTCAATTTCAGTAGTTCTGTCATGTAAGAACTAGGGTATAAGTTAGGAGACATTAAAAACAAGTCAAAGAACATATAGGTTCATTATGATGCTAGCCAATCATGTGTCTAAAGACCTCTTGATTGAGAACCCAACAAATAAGCCTGATTGTTGGGTCCAAGAAAAGAGGGTGCTTGTTGATCTTAACAGGAACAATCTCCACAATGAAGTACCTCTCAATTATTTTCCAATCATGGAGGCACCTCAGGTAAGTGAGGTAAATGTTTTAGTCTCTACTATTTCCCAACCTCAAGTTTCTTTGCAAACTACTGTGGCTATGGCATCTATGACATTGACCAAACAAATGCCTACCCAAGCCACAAAATCCAAAATTTCAAAAACCAAGTCAAAGAAACCCCACTCTAGTTCCAATAAAAAGAAACTAGTTTTAAAAACTACCAAAACACAAGAGGGAAGTGTGAAAGGTGGTGAGACAGGTGAGGGACATGGTGAACATCAAAGAAACCTTAAGGATAAGGAGAGTGAGGTTTATGTGACCCAAACAAGCCACATTGCAGTCTCCCAATACACTATAGTGCTCAATAAGGAAATAAGCTCATTACTAGTTGCATCATCCCAAAAGGATGTGACTATTGAAGCAAGATCTCATCCAAGAGCACAAGCCAAAAGGGGAAGGGACACAAACCAACCTCAAACTTATATTCGAAAGAACAAATCTAAACCTTTGGGGGAATCACAGGGTGCACACACAGTGCCAATTACAGTCAAAGACTCAATTATTTCACCATCACAAAGTCATGTTGATGTGGCTCCAATAAATATGGAGTCACATCCAAAATCTCCCATAATTGAAACACCTCACACACACAATTATCCCATAAACTCAATGGATGTGAACCTGATAAACACATCAATTCCTGATTCTCCATCTTTGAAACTCATGGAGCAGCCAAAATTGAAAGCAAGTGAGCATCATCTTATAAATGCTTTTTTGGCTCACTTGCCATTTCTTTCTGTACTACTGAGAAATCTGTGCATAATCTCAAATCAATCACCACAGATTCTACAGTAGTTGCAACTCCTAACTCTATCATTTCTACTCTCTCGAGGGATAGTCCTCATTCATCGACTAGTGATTATCTCTCGACGGTTATGCTTCACAGCAATTATCCATCGATATTCACACCTACTATTTTGACGGATGTTTCTCATCCGTCGGAATCCTCTACACAACTTAAAATTTCCAAAAATATTACTAGTGTAGATGACTTGATGGTTGTTCAATCACTCTTAGAATTGAGGGAATGGAGTCACTTCTGTTAAGTGACATTTATGTCCACTTAAAATGCTCTATAAAGGCTTGAATTGGTATTTTGTACTCGAGTTATTTGTGTATTTGATGTGTTTTTGTAGTATTTTTGTATTTCAGGTATAAACAAAAGAATCGGGAGATTTAGCATTATTTCGGTGCTAAATTGGTGTTAGGATGGTGCTCAGGATGATTGCTTGAGGATTGCCAACTCAAAACAGCCAAGAAACCAAGAAAAATAAGTTTTTTTCCAAAGAGTCAGTACGCCCGCGTTGTAGTAGTGCGCGGCCGTGCCAGAGTACAGGAAGACAGCATGCCCACGCCGGATCAATTTCCAGGAATCCTATTTCTACTACAATTTTGATTTGCTGGACTTCTAATCGGCATGGGCTGCTATATAATGTTAACTTAAGATCGTTTTTTAATAACAAGACGTTCCAGAGCTTAAGGAGAAGGCTAAGAAGACCGTATAGCACAATTCAACGAAGGCGAAGAAGATCTAGTTTATTCTTGTGATTTTTTGTTTTAAGTTGTAATCTTGGATGCTAGTTTTCTTATTTTTGAACCTATACTCTTGTTACGTACTTGGTTTATTATTTATTCAGTATAAAGACTATGTTTATTATACCATGCTTTCATCGGAACCCAAGTTGATGATGAGTTCGACTATGGGCTAATCATTATCGTGGGGTTCCAGCGGATTTACTTATGGATTTCTTTAGTTAGTTTGTTTCAATACTTTAGTGTGTGGTGATTGTATGATAACCTAGTATAGGTTGGGCTTATTTGTTTTATGAGCATCGCGAACTTATAAGATAGCGTGTTAATCTCTATTGAAGCGAAAGTGAATTTAGAGGTTTAGAACTTTCCATGCTAGCATAGGTTCATATAATTGATATGCATAATTTGTAGGTAATTTTAACCATCTTACTTGCCCTATGTAATCATGATAGATAACTTGTGCATTAAACCGTTATGTTGTCAAATTCTGTAGACATATAGTGTCTCAATATAATTGGTGTCTATTCAGCTTCTATCTCTTTTATGGATGACTGGTAGTAGGGTATTCGTACAATGAAAGTTGGCGTTTACTAGTTTCGTGTTATCTGATTAGTGTCATCACCATTATATGCTAAGGTTAAAGAATAAAGAGGCTACTGAATGAAGTAGTAATGAAGTTAGAATCCCATATTTGTGTCATATAGTAATCAATCCTTTTAATCTCTTAGTTAATGTTCTTTAGTATAATCTCTTTGTTAATCGTAGTTATAAACAACCTCAATTTCTTATTCGTCTTAGCATTGAATAATAACCATACTAGTGTTGCATAAGTGCACTGATTAAAATTAACCTAAACCAGTCTCTGTGGGAACAAATTAGAATTAATTCTATATTACATGCGATCGAGTATACTTGCGTGAATATTAGCGTGTGTTTTCGTCCTAACAACTTGAGTGAGAGGCTGAGTTGCTCTCAGGCAAAAGGAGAGGAAAAGAGTGAACAAATGCATGCTATTTCTTCCAACATGGCAAAAGTGAGTGAGAGGAGTTCCACCTTAGATGGTGAAGATGAGGGTGTGAGGGTGGGAAGCCAAGGGGAGTCCTTGATGCAATAAAAGAGAGATAATGAGAGAAATGCAGGTACCATAGAAGAATGGGAAGAGCCCATTTTTAGTGAGTTAAGGGATGCCAATGAGGCAGAAAAGAAGCAGCTATTTTAGCAAGAATACCAAGCTATTTTAGACTCTGTATCTTTTGAAGCTGAGGCATTTGCTCATCCTGTTCCAGTTTATCAAATTCTAGCAGAATAGGGCAATACGGCTGCTGAGAGCGCATTAAATTTGGTGCACACAACAACTTCCATGCTAAGGGCCAAGGATGTAATCAACTCTCTTCCACCTCCAGCTAGTGATGACTTTGAGTCAGATTCTAGTGGTACATTTGGAGATGCTTCTAATGAGGAAGATGATATCATGAACATAGGGGGCGATGCAGGTCCTAGCTCAAGCACCAACACTCCAGCCTGGATGTTTAGCAAGGACTATAGTGACCATCATTTTAAATCAACACTATTCCACCTTATCCAACAAACTCAAACAACTCTTCAAGCCACTATAGATGCCAACACCAAAAGTCTTCTCCAAGCCCATCTTGAATCTCAATAACTGCACAAGATTCAATCTCTCAAACAGTGTCAAGATGTGGATGACATCAAGAAAAACATTGCACAAGTCAAGAAGGACATCAATGAAAGAATGGAGTCTAAACTTCCTGAAGCTACAATGAGAGACATTCATCAGAAAATCAGGAAGGATTATAACTTAAGTAGCAAAATTGACTCTTTGGACACTAGGATGACATCAATGGAAAATTCAATCACCAAGATCCAGGTCAACGAAGTTCATTAGACACTCCTTCTTCAAAAATTGGTGGCTACTCAAACTTCAACCCCTTCCTTACTTGATGATAATTAAAAAGGGGAGAAAGATGTTATTGTCCAAGCTAGTGAGGGGGAGAAGGATGTGCACATTCAAGTCAACAAAGTGATTGTTCCAGCAATTACTTTCTCTAAGCCACCAGTTCTAGATAGCATTGACATGATCAACATTGCACCAGCTGAGCTCGGGCTGAATGAACAAATGAAGAAAATTGATGAAAGAATTGAAAAGGTTTTTGGTCCAATTGCAAAACAAGATAAATCTGTGAAACACTTCACACAATTGAGACAAATTTCTATCAGTGAAATGAGCTTGAGGAATATGGAGAGAGGTCAAACCTCTGCTAGAAGATAGTCAAAGGACAATGTGATCTTGAAGCCTAAGAAACATTCATCAAAATATTCTATCAAGAATCCTTTGGACCTAGTCTATGCAACTCCTCATCCTGATGAAAATAAATTGTTTGGTCACTCTATTGCAAACCTCAAGGATCCCAAAGGCTCAGTTTTAAAGAAAAGGATAGCAAAAGTCTACAGGCATGGAAAAGAAAAGGATAGCAAAAGTCTACAGGCATGGAAAAGAGAGATAATGAGAGAAAATAAGGTACTATAGAAGAATAGGAAGAGCCCACTACTAGTGAGTTAAAGGATGTCAGTGATGCAGAAAAGAAGCAACTATTTCACCTAGAATATCAAGTTGTTTTAGATTCTGTTTCTTTTGATGCTGAGATATTTACTCATCCTGTTACAACATATCAAATTCTAGCTGGACAGGGCAATGAGGCTGCAGAAAAGACTTTAAAGTTGGTGCACACTACAGCTTCTATGCTAAGAGGAAAGGATGCAATCAACTCTCTTCCACCTACGACTGGTGATGATCTTGAGTTAGATTCTAGTGGCTCTCTTGGATATGCTTCTAATAAGGAAGATGATGGCATGAACATAGGGGGAGATGCCGGACCTAGTTCAACCACAAGCCCTCCAACCTGGATGTTTAACTAGGACTACACTGATCATCATTGTAAATCTACTCTATTCAAGCTTATCCATCAAACTAAATTAGCTCTTCAGGCCACAAAAGATTCCAACAACAAAAATCTTTTCCAAGCCCATCTTGAATCTCTACAACTACATAAAATTCAATCTCTCAAACAGAGTCAAGATGTGGATGACATCAAGACCAACATTGAGCAAGTCAAGAAGGATATCAATGCCAGAATCACTACAAGAAAAATGTTAATAGACATCACACATTAGACATCGGTCACTCATGCCACTGATGTCTCAAACATAATTGACTTTACCCCGTGTTTATTCGATGTCTTTCTATTTTTAAGACACCGTCTATTTGAAAACCGATGTCTTAAGTTGAGTTTTTAAAAATGGAATGCGCGGCCTCCCCAATTCTTTTCCCCCTTAACAAAATTTTTATTCCCTCCTTGACAATTTTAGGTTTCCCCCTCTCAAATTAAATAAAAATTAAAAACTCTCTCGTTCCCACTCTCTCTCACATCTCTCTCACAGCTCTCTCTGTCTCTCACAGCTCTCTCTCCGACAAGAACACACCCTTCTCATCTCTCACTCACTTCTACTCACCACCTCTCACCACATCTGCTATGCTCTCTTTTCCTCTCATCTTTCTCTACTCTCTTCGCTCATCAGCTCTCTCTCTCTCTTTCAATTAGGTTATTTCTCTTTTTGTTTTCATATTATAAAGTAAAATTAATTGGTCTTCTTTGCATTAATCGAAACCCTGGTTTTTTAAATCGAAACCCTAGTTTTTTAATCAAAATCCTTTAAATCGAAACCCTAGTTTTTAGAATTGGGGATTTTTTACAATAAAAATCCAAATTGAAGTACTGTATGGTGTTACTAATTATTTTGAATTTGTTTTATACAGGAATTGCAAACCAATCATGATATGTGGCTTCAAGTTCAGGCATATTCTTTCTATCACACAAAAGCTAAATATGAAATTCTTTGCGATCTAGGTCCATTTAATGTCATACTTAGTTTTATGTTTTTTTACTTTGATTTATTAGAATTAATAAAGGAGAGATGGCTCGATATGACAGAGCAATGAACGTGTTCTCACCGGAGGGTCATCTACTTCAAGTGAAATACGCTATCGAAGCTGTCCGTAAAGGTAACGCCTCCGTCGATGTTAGAGGTAGTGATACTATCATTCTCGGTGTTGAGAAGAAATCACATTTTACTTAAATATCCTGAAGCCATTTTGCTTGATGACTGATGTTATGTTTGATTTGGTATTTATCGGGTGGTTAATTTGGTTTGATGATTTTTATAGCTATGTTGCAGAATTGTAGAGGTTTTATATTTTTGTAATTGGAATGTAGTATTTTAGGCATGTAAGAAATGATGTTATTTTGCTTGATGTTTTTGATATTATGGTCTGATTAGTGGATTTTATTTTTCTTGTTATATTCCGGAACTGTAGTGATTTTAGTTACAGTTTGCAGGTGGGTTTTAGTAGTGAAGGAGCATATATCTCATGGCTTAAATGGAAATGGAACCTGTAGAAATCATTTCATCAAATGATGATAGTGAGCTTGATTGGGATTTAGACTTGGTTAGGTCAATGTATGATCAGATTCCCTTGGATTCTAGTGGAGCATCCACTTCAGATAATGATTTAGGCAAGCCAAGCCCAACAACGACTACCACTCAGAGCCAGAGAGCTCTTCCACCATGGGCAAATACATCCGGTTCTGAGTTAACAAGTGAAGTCTTTTTAGCCTAAAATATCAATATTTAATAGAATATGTGTTGTCCCATTATATAACACTTCAGTATGTGCAGTTTACAAAGAATCATCACGTAAGTTGGCTTCCCGAGCAGATGCTCGTAAGGGAAGCTCATCAAACCATAGCCACCAAACACAGGCTGGACATCGCAGGCCATCAGGAACTATTAGTCACTCAGGACTCTCAAACTTAAAAATAAACCAGGATACAGATTCTACAAATTCGGCTAGTAGAGGTATGTGATTCTATCAATTAAAAATTTGTCAAACTTCAAGACTCTAGGTATCATGTTCTTTATATACATCACATTTTACTCTATTTATAGTCATATATGTTCAATAATGACAGCCATATTAATGTTACCACCATCAACAAAGCTAGCTATAGTTTCTGTATCTAGCAGTCAATAATGACAAATATTGCACTTGGATATATTACCATGTCCATAATTACTCTTAGGCCTTACGTAGTGTCTTTTCTAATATTTTTCCTTTCAGGATGTGACAGCCACAAAAGGAAATGAATTCGAAGACTATTTTCTAAAACGTGAATTACTTATGGGGATATATGAGAAGGGTTTTGAGAGGCCATCTCCTATTCAGGAGGAAAGTATTCCTATTGCTTTAACGGGCAGTGATATCCTTGCTAGGGCTAAGAATGGTACAGGAAAAACTGCCGCCTTTTGCATTCCAGCATTGGAAAGGATAGATCAAGATAATAATGTGATTCAAGGAATCTATCTTCCCTCTTATTGTGTGTAATTAGGTTCCGTTGTTTCTAAAGTTTTTTGTATTGCATACCTAAAAAATTATCCATAACAGTGGTGGAAAATGTGACAAGGCATTGTGGCTTGATATTCATCTTGATTATGTGAGAAAAAGCAATTTAACATGTATACTACAGATGTCCCAATCTTTGGTTTAAGAAGGTCAAAAGATTAAATCCAAACCGAACTGAACTTACTAGGTTGTTCCACTCGGTGTGTTTATCAGTAATGCTTTTTATGAAGTTTTTTGTTTTGGTCGCATCAAATGTTATCTAAAACAGTAGTGGAAAATGATAATGCATCGTGGCTCAAAATTTATCTAGATTATGTGAGAAAAAACAAGTTAACATGTATAGATGTCTCATTCTTCTTTGGCTTATCAACTTCGAAGAATTAAGGCCGAACCAAATAGACAAATTGAACTTGCTTGGTATGTCTCACTTGAAAATATGGTCTGGGGAGGGGGAGTTATACACATAGCTCGCCTCTACTCTTAGATGTAGAGAATTTTTGGTTAGGTGTAGAGTATTTTTTTGGAACACGTTGAAATTTGAAAATAAGGGTATTTACGATTTAAGGGTATTTGCGATTTAAAAAACTGCAGTATGCTTGCTATGGATGAGGTATAAGATTGTTGTGTCGCTTCTGGGTTTTTTTGTTTCTCTTGCTAGATTCTGAGCCTAGAGTATTAATACTTTTGGTAAATAAAACAAATTAAAGGATTTGGGCATTACAGTATAGAAAGCTTAATTGTTGCTCTCTGCTGTATTGTTAATTATGGGAATGTTTAATCTTAGTCTTCAGAATTTATTATCACAAGCGGGACTATGTAGTCTTACACTTTGATTAAATCAAAATGTATATTTAGTTAAGGCTTGAAGAGTGTTACATGTTTCCTAGTTAGCATTTTTTGTCATGTATTTTAATCCTTTAAAGCAAGAGTCACCTTTATCCTAAGGAACTAAACATTCTGTGGTTTGTTTATTTACTGTGATTATAGTATAATTGACTATTTTATTATGTGATAATTTTCACTTTGTCCTAAACATGTGTTAAAGAATCTTACGGCTTCAGTATAATTTTTTTCCCAGGCTGATAAGCTCTTGTCGCCAGAGTTCCAACCTTTTATACAACAGCTCATTCGTTTTCTGCCTACGAATCGTCAAATTTTGATGTTTTCAGCTACATTTCCTGTAACGGTGAAGGATTTTAAGGATAGATATCTGCAGAAGCCCTATGTCATCAACCTGATGGACGAGCTCACTCTCAAGGGAATAACATAATTTTATGCTTTTGTTGAAGAGAGACAAAAAATACACTGCCTGAACACCCTTTTCTCTCAAAGGTTTGGCTTTAATTTAAAATCTCTACAATTTGTATTTGTAACAAGACAGTCTATTGATTCATATGTTGCCTATTACAGGATTAACCAGTCAATCATTTTCTGCAACTCTGTGAATCGGGTGGAACTGCTGGCCAATAAAATTACAGAGCTTGGTTACTCTTGCTTTTATATCCATGAACAATGATAACTGACATGGAGTACCTTAATTTGCAGATTGGTAACGCATACATAGACGAGGAAACTCAATTTAAAGGAACAATATATTACTACTGATCACATGCTTTACTATCTGATGAAGTTTATGAGGGCATCATCCTAAACTGCAACTTTTCAGCAAATACAAATATTTCAGAAGCATGTGAACACTCAGCAAGTTCAGACATCACTTCATGTCACTATTCCTCCAAAGACATGGGAATCTTGCAGGTACACATATCTAGTAGATTGTTAAATCACAGCTTATCATCTAATCTTAAAATTATTTGACTTACAATTGGTACTCTGACTAATTATATAACGTTATTATCTGTAGTTGTGTAATTGATTATACGGAAGCCCCAACAACAGTCTTGCCAGTTATCAAGGAACTTATGAACAGTGGAAAAAGTGTCTGGCTATATAGGTGAACAAATTTTTTTCTCGAAATTAGAAACATTATGAACTGTAAGAATTTGTATGACTAAAATCGAGTTTAAGTATGCAGCGGGGAGACGGATGGTGTAGTGTCAGTGACAACAACAAGATATGCCATAGACTATCTTCAAACTACAGTCAAAACACAATGGTACCCCTGGTACACTAAGGCTGAGGTACAAATACTACATTATCAGCAAGCACACACAAAACCCTTCCTCTAATTGTCAAATCACGAATCATTAATTTCTTCGATGATGTTTTTCAAGGTGGGAGGATATGCAGTTGGATACGAAAATTTGACATTTATGACTGTAAGGGGATCCAGACATTTTTTTCCAAGTTATAAGCCTTCTCGTGCACTTGCTTTGTTCTCTTCCTTTTTGGCTGGAGAGCTTCCTCAAACAAAAGTCTCCAATATCCTAAACACTTCCTCATGAGGTCGCCATCCGGAGTCTATTATTACTAGACTAAACATTACTGGCTATGCAATAGGTATACAGTATAACTTACGATCATTATACTTTTGGATAAACTTTGCTTGTATAAAGTTAATAACATGCAGTGTTTACTTTCCTTGAGCATCAGATGTTGTCCCGCAGTTAATGGAGCTCTTTTAGAAGATAATATGAAAGACGAGTACAGAATGACTCAGTGGCATCTGAGTTTTATCTGTAAATGTTAGGCAGCTAATCGTTCATATACATCATGTCTTACTTTTATGGTCATTAGTGTTTAGGTGTATGTATAGTAAACCTGCTATGCAGGAGAGAGTTTAAGAGATATTACTACTGATTGAAGAAATTTTCAATATACTGGCTACCCGTTTACATGGTCTTACATAAATCTTGTTTATTTCTTTTTGTCTTAGCAGTGTTTAGCACTTGACATGTATATAAGAAAAGCTGATGTCAAAAAAGATGATGTACATCACTTTAAGGTAAAACACTGATGTCAAAGAAATCCAGGTTCGAGTCTAAATGAAACATAAAAATCACTTTGTTTAAGATAAAACTGATGTCAAGTGACATTATAAACATCACTTTTTAACCAAACAAAACTGATGTCAAAAAACGCAATGTACATCAGTTTCAGACAAATAACTGATGTGAAAGACTAACATGTTCAAGTCTAAATGATACATAGACATCACTTTATTCTAGAAAAAAGTGATGTCTATACGCTAAATTAGACATCACCTTTCATTAAAGAAACAGATGTTTAATATGCCATTTTACATCACCTATGTCAAAATTATCGATATTTTTGTGACAAAAAACATAGCTCATGATGTGTGTAACATGTTTAATTAGGTGTAATTTAGGTATTAAATAATTTATTTATAGCATTTTATGTAAATAATCAACACATAAACATCTGTTTTTTAACTAAAATCGATGTCTAATCGAGTATAGACATCGGGTATCCACCGATGTCTAGAAGAGACATCACCGACATCAACATCGGTTGTGAAACAACATAGACATCGGTCAAAAAGCGATGTCTATGGACTTTTTTCTTGTAGTGAATGGAGTGTAAACTTCCTGAATCAACAATGAAAGACATTTACAAGAAAATCAGGTAGGACTATGACTTGAGTAGCAAAATTGATTCTTTGGACTCTAGGCTGAAAGCAGTGGAGATTTCTATTACCAAGGTGCTTGTCAACCAAGTCCATCAGACACTTCATCTTCAAAAATTGGTGGCTTCTCAAACTCCAACCCCTGCATTACTTGATGATAACAAAAAGGGGAGAAGGATGTAATTGTCCAAGTTAGTATGGGGGAAGGATGTGCACATTCAAGTTAGTAAAATAATTGTTCCATTCATTACTTTCTCAAAGCCACTAGTGTTGGACAGTATTGACTTGATCAACATTGCAGCAGCTGAACTCAAGATGAAAGAACAAATGAAGAAAATTGATGAGAAAATTGAAAAGGTATTTGGTTCAATGAAAAACAAGACAAATATGTGAAGCATTTCACATAATTGAGATAGATTCTAATAAGTGAAATGAGCTTGAGGAATATGAGAGGTCTAACCTCAGCTAGAAGACATTAAAAGGCCACTATGATTATGAAGCCCAATAATCATCAAAATATTCAAGCAAGAATCCTTTGGACCTAGTCTATGTAACCCTCAACCTGATGAAAAGAAACTGTTTGGTCACTCCACTACCAATCATAAAGATCCAAGAGACTCAGTCTTGAAGAAAAGAATAGCTAAAATCTACAGACATGGAAAACTAATTTGTGCGATGGATGGACATCCTCAATTTGGAGAAGATAAGAAAGAAGAAAAATTGAGGCTCAAGCATCGAAAAAGGCAGGCTTTCTTAGAAGCTAAGAAATAAGTTGAAAAGCTAGCAACCAAATCAGAAACTGAATAGCCTGCCACCTTATCTGAAACTGGGTAGCTGGAGGAACCAAAGCATAAATCTATAAAAAGAGTAAGAAAGGAAAGAGCCAAAAGGAAGCTGGTATTTGAAGAAGAAGAGGTAGAACCAAAGCGAACTCAGTCTACTACTATAAATCAACCAATTATGCCCATATTAGAGCAAGTTGAAATCAAGGTGCATCCTGGTGTGAATTTTCATGGTGAGCCAATCATTCCCAAGGATGAACCAATAGACTGGGAAAACCTACCTATTCTTGAGCTGAACATCCCAATACCAACCACCTCAAAAAGGAGAAAGAACATACCAAGCAAGGCAGTCAAGTATATCCCATTTAAATCCAAAACCTTATCTAAACCCAAGCCAATAGTCAACAAAGGAGATTAGCTCTTTATTTGTGACATAAAGGATTTTTCAGACATTAATCTTTACCTGGATGAGCTAGATGAAGTGAGAGCTATTGATGCCCACAAAAGACTTCCAGAAAGATTAGTGTTCAAGTATAAGAGTGGAAAAGAATTTACTTGGCATCTTCATAGGATTCTCAATGAAGGATACTCTATCTTAGTAAATGTATTCTCTGTAATCAAAAAAGAGTTTGGAGTCACTAAGGTGGCGAAAATAGAGATACTTAATAAAATTCAACAAATTCAAAGAAGCTGGAGAGAACCAGGTACACTTTCAAGAATTTTAACTATTCCTTACACTGGAAGTAGAGTGCACTTGAAGCCTTATTGGTTGATGGAGTTCAAGGATGAGAGGAACACCAGAAGATTTTTCAGACTAGAAGATCAGCTAAAAATATCAAGTAATGAAACTCTAAATGAAATGCAAGGGATGTTGAATCTATCTAATAAAGATGAAGCTGAGTTCTACAGACAACTCAAACTCCAGATAGAAGAGAACAATGTGAATCTTAGAAAGAAGACTAGACATTCAAGGAAAAAGGATTAATCTGCTCAGACTAGAGTAGCACCTTGAACAAGACTTGTGAGACTTTTTGAACTTTCTTTTATCACTTTCAATAAAACTGCAACACATCATTTTAATATTCTATTAAATGATCTTTTTGTAAAAGTGTGTTTTGTTATCATCAAGTCCTCCTAAATTTATGCCTACAATTCTAGTAGACATAAATTGGGAGAGATTGTTAGGAATATGTTGTAGGCTTGATGATATTTTACCAAAACACCTTAGTAGATTTAATTAAGTTTAACTATAGCTTTCACAGATAATCTTACTTGTCATCCATTGAAAGAGTAGCTTATGTTTAAATAAGTTTTTGTAGCACATTCCTATATACTGTAATGTCTTGAAGGATTAGACGTTGTAGGATATTCTAAGTCATGTTGGCTTCTAGTATGATATGCAAAATAGGTTGGCTAATTGTAAATATTAGATGCCTTGTAATTTTGCTTAAGTGAAATTGAGTTAACTGCTATGGAAATACTTTCAACAGATGTTTCTACAAGGCTTCGACGGATGACCCAAGTCTCATTCAACGGGTGATCCAATAGAGTCTCGACGGATGAGCCAACAGAGTCTCGACATATTACAAATTCAAATGGGAGTTGATAGTGACTTGACAGTCACATGGGTTGATTGTATACAAAAGGAATGTGGTAGCCTGTAATCAGGATTATGAAGATCAAGAAGCATTTTTATTTTCATGAAAAATAAGAGACGTTCAAAGATGCTATATCTATCTAGATTGCATTGGATAGAGAAATGAAGAAACATGTGATTAGACTTAGACATCTTTGTTTTATTTGTTTGTCTTTTTCATATGTAACTTGGTGATATATAAACCAAGTGTAGCAAAGTGTTATTTAATTAATTGACACAATAAAAAAAAGCTAGAACGAGAGAGCATTTGTAAGCTGTATCTTTTAGTACTCTCAAGTTTAGGTTTGTAAAAACTCTTGTAAGCAGCTTTGTGCTTCTTGCATCACAGAGATCTTCTACATTTTTATATATTTCTGGTGGAAATAACAATCCACCAGAATATTTTTAAACATCCTTGTTAACTTACTTTGTGTTTGAATACTTAAATATTTCTTATCTGCACCTAGCGTATACATACACAGTTATATTTATATTTGCAAGACCAAGAATTACATTCAAACATTATAGGAATAATGTTGAAAACCAAGAATCTACTTGTTAGATTATTTGAAAATAACAAACATTATAGGTAGAACCTGCTTTGACTATACTACATCATACATAGAATGCGTATAGAAACCCTAAAAAAGTGTTTCTATATGGAACAAATCCATTACAATAGGGTCTATGGCAACGTATTTTGAAAAATAGGCTTAACTTTTGGTCTCGCAGCCATAAGGGCTTATGATAACGAATTTGGGAGCATATTGAAACAGAGTAAAGAAGTTGCAAATTCGGTTTACATCAACATTTTTACATTTATAGAAATGAATATAAAGTCATTGCCATACATGAGGCTCCCTATGAAAACATTATTTTGCAACATTTTTTGTGATAATTGTTGCAATACATATACTTACGCAACATATTTAGAGTAAATTCCAACAAATTTTATTAACAAAATTGAAATATATGGCAACCATTTTACCCTTAACTGCAACATAATTTTTTTAAAAAATAATTGGGCATGACCTCTATATTTCACTAACAACCACTAAATTTAATTAGTATCTTCACTCTACAATCCAACAATCCAACAAGAAGTTTAGCACACTATTACTGATATTTCAACTTTACATAAACCAAGTCTAAAAAAATACAAAAGTCTCAAGTAAAATAACAAAATTAAATTTTACACACATTCTTAAGTTAATTATACATAGATCAAAATATTCGTAGTTAATCAACTTCAAATATCAAGTCATGTAGCTTCTTTATCTCCACCAGTAGCAGACGAGTCTCCATCTTTGGCTCTAACGATATCTTATTATTTTTTACATTGATATTCAACGATAAATTCTTGTCTTCAATATCATCACCATTTTTTGTCGTATCACCCTCGAAAAATATCATAAAACAGAATTTGAAGACATCAATCTAAAGCAATTTGATAGAGAAAATTTTAGCTTCAATATGAATAGAGATGCATAATAAGACTTACATAGTATTATTTAATTTAACAAGGAAATTGTCATTCAATAAATTAACTTTGTAACGCCTGTAAATATTTGATATGAATGTAATATAATATTATGTTTTGTGCTATATAATTTTTGTGTGTATTAGATGTCAGAAATTATGAATCCAATGTGTTCGTATATATTCTTCGTTGTGTGGCATTGCGAATATTGTTAGATGATCTATAAGCGTATGATTAATTGTACGCAAGCAAGTTTCGTTACGCGATTAAATAATATTTGAGTTTAACGCGATTAGATAATAATCGTAATAGTTGTGATTAAACGATATATTATAATTCGTATAATAGCAGCTTAGAATCAAATTATTTGCATTTTCTTATGTGACTTAGAGTTATTAATCATATTTTTATGTGGCTTGTATATTAGAGTATTAATCCTGGAAAATTATTTTAAAATATATTCTTGTTCAAAATTTTTGAAAACAATTTTATAAAACTTCTAAAATCTCATAGTAATTATGTGTGATTTATGGAGTTGTATTTTATTTACTAAAATCTATTCTTTTTAATCATACTTTTATTAATTAATAGATTACTAGTATACCCTTGCATGCATTTTGGTTTATAAAAGGGTTCAAGGCTAAGACCGTCAATTTCAACCCCACTAACTTGCTAGTTTACTTCTTTAACCTCGCATGCAATTTTGTTGCAACTAGAAAGAGGGTCATTAGAGTAAATTCTCCATTCCACTACCACATTTTAGTAACAAAACCGAGAGGATACTCTCAATTTCATCACACACCCACCCACACACCTCACCCTCTCATCTCTTCTCTCCCTCTAGGCCGAAGCTCACCCCCACCCCACTCTTGCCATTTTTCTTCACCTCTTTTAATTTTCTTTCACTTCTCAAGTCAGTCAAGCCAAGATCTGCTTCATTTAGTGGAGTAGCTTCATTTTGAGGTGAGTTTTGTGCATGCATGTTGAAGAAGCCGAAGTTGAGGCCTTAGTTCTTGTGAACTCAAGGTTTCAACCATGGTGGCTTATAGAAATGAGCAAGATGTGATCTTGGAGAGGTGTTACACTTATATTTTTGCCAAGTCATAATCTTGTTCATAAATATTTGGCAATGATTTCTTAAGAGCCGAATGTAAAGTGTTGATTTTGGAAAGTTTTTATGAAAAATGACCATGCATGTTGATTTTTAAAGTCTTGCTCTTTATAAATGTTGTTTGTCAAGATTAAACTCTTTAATGATATTTTTCCTTCAATATATCTTAATTTTAGTACTTGCATGTTGATTTTAGCACTTGCATGTTGGATATGGTACTTGCATGTCGATTTATAAGTGATTTTCAAAGTAGAAACCATACTTGTTGAATTTGTGCCTTGGTACTTGACTTGTGTGAAATGCATGCTATGTTATTTGTTATAAAAATTCTAGATGAAGTATTCCATGATGATAAGTGATTATATTCAGTAGATATCAAGTGATTATTTTGGATATATGGTTCAATTTTTTGCTTAAAACTCGAAGATGTGATATTGCCAATATAGTTGTTCTTTTAACCTCTTGATAATTGATTTTTTTGAGTTGCATGCCATGATTCCATTGATAAAATGCTAGTTTAGGTTATATATGATGAAATGAGCTTAAGGTCAGTAGGTGTCATGAATTTACCATGCATGTTTACTTCAAATTTTTGCTTTAAAATGCTAAGTGATGGCTCGACTTGTGATGTATTACTTTGCTTGTCTTCATATTTGGTATTCATGCTTAAGGAACTGTAAATGAACCTTATATTTTGATAAGCAGTAGGTGTAAGTGTATGTTAATACTTTCCTTGGTTGGTTGTTGATTGTTTTTTTGGAGTAATGTAGGGACTCAAGGTGGAACGAGTCACTTGGTCATACCTGGGAAGATTTTTGTACTAGAAGTTTAGGTCATTTTAGGTGAGTTTTAGCAAGGCCTTGGTAGGCCTGAGCTCAAAGGAGTTGGGACTTGGTTCATACTTGAGTCCAGTAGCTTTAGATTGAATAAAAACTTGCATTTGGTTAGGTGCACACTCACAAACCCGAGAGCAGCTCAGAATAGGGAAGATTTGAGTAAACTTGACTTTTGATTGATTTTCATCATGTCATAGGTTAGTACTTCATGGGGCCTTGGACTAAATAGATATAATGAAGTCTTAAGAAGCTTAACACGCCATTAAGCATGAATAGGTTAGTTGCTCTCCTTGTTTGAACTCTAGAAGATACATCACCAATGATGAGCTCAAAGGGGTGATCCTTTGTCCATTTCCTTTGTTGAGGTAGATTAGCTCTAGATGAAGAGGCCTCATTGTTGTCTTGATGTGTGATTGAGTTTTGATTATTTGAAACTCCCCCTGAGTTAATGGATCTTTGATTTGAGAAAGGGGAGCTTTCTGTAAGTGATCTATTCTGACTTCTAGCTTCTTTTGATGACCCGACGGATAGTGAATTTTGAGTACCGACGGATGAGGTTGGTTGTTTCCCAACGGATAAGGCAGATTGTCTCCCGACGGATGAAGCATTTTGCAACTCGACATATGTTGAATATTGTGCTTCATTGGTAGTGGATTTTTCTGCATCATCCTTTGATACTGTTTCTTCATCACTTTCATCATCACTGTCATCACTAACCATCTCCACATTGTCAAATTTGAGGCTCTCATGGTAATCTCCATCTTGCAGTCCTTAAATCTTTTTATCATCAAACACAACATGTATTGATTCCACAACAATGTTGGTTCTTAGATTGTAGATTGTTTATGCTTTACCAACAACATATCCAACAAAAATTCCTTCATCTGATTTAACATCAAACTTCCCATTCTGATCAGTTTGATTTCTCAAGATATAGCATTTGCAGCCAAAGACATGAAAAAAATTTAGAGTTGGCTTCTTGTTCTTGAACAATTGATAGGGAGTCATGCATTTTGCTTGATTAATCAGAGAAATATTTTGAGTGTAGCATGCAGTATTTACAGCTTCAGCCCAGAAATATGTTAGTAATTTAGATTCTTCAAGCATTGTCCTGGCAGCTTCAATAAGTGATATGTTCTTCCTTTCAACTACTCCATTTTGTTATGGAGTTCTTGCTGCAGAAAACTCATGCAAAATCCTATTTTCTTCACAAAATGCTCTCATGATAAAGTTCTTGAACTCAGTTCCATTGTCACTCCTGATTCTTCTAACTTTGAAATCAGGATGATTATTGACTTGCCTTATGTGATTGATGATGATTTCACTAGCCTCATCTTTAGACTTTAGGAAATATGTCCAAGAGAATTTTGAGAACCTACAATTACTAGGAAAAATCTTTTCCTTGAGATGGACAACACATTGACTGGTCCAAATAAATCCATGTGTAGGAGTTGCAAAGGTTCTTCAATTGTTAAATCAAGCTTCTTCCTGAATGATGCTTTGATCTGCTTTCTTTTTTGGCAGGCATCACACAATCCATCCTTAGAAAACTCCACTTGAGGAATGCCTCTAACCAGTTCTTTCTTTACTAGTTCATTCATGGTCTTGAAGTTTAAATGGGATAGCTTCTTGTACCACAACCAACTTTCATCCTGACTTGCTTTGCTGAGAAGACAAGTAACAGATTCTGCATTTGATGAGTTGAAGTCAACTAGGTACACATTTCCTTTTCTCATACCAGTGAGAACCACTTTGTTGCTTTTCTTGTTAGTCACAACATAAGTTTCTGAATTGAAGGTTATTGAGTTGCCTTTATCACAAAGCTGTCTGATACTCAACAAATTGTGCTTGAGACCATCCACTAAGGCAACCTCCTCAATGATGACATTGTCCTTTGAAATCAAGCCATATCCCACAGTATAACCCTTATTGTCATCTCCAAAAGTAATACTTGGGCCAGCTCTTTCCTTGAACTCTGTGAGCAGGGTAGAATCACCAGTCATGTACCTTGAACAACCACTATCCAAGTACCATAGATCCTTTTTGTTTCCCTGTACACATCAAAATCAAATCAAGTTGATTTTGGTACCCAAGTTTCCTTGGGTCCTGCCTTGTTAGCTTTCTTTTTCTGTTTCTTAGGTTTGATCTCATTTGACTTGGGGATATCAGATTCATCCTTAGTCATTTGAGTTGAACCTTTGAAACCATTCAATACAAAAGAATTATCATGCATATTTTGACTAACAGGAAATGGCATGCTATTAGTAAACATGTTATTCCAGTAAGGCATGCTAAATGGCATTTGTGGCATACTAAATGCAGCATAATAAGGATTAGGTGCAAATGGCATATTAGCAAACGGTGCATTCATATTCTGTGTAGACAAAGCATTCATAGGCATAGAAGGCATGGCATTCATGTTGGGAAAATGAGGTGGCACAGATATGAAAGTAGGCATGGCAGTTTTGCAAATAACAGACAAATGATTTACACTACCACACTTTACACGAATTTTTCTAGGAGCATATTTATCAGGTGTGTAGTTGTTATGCTTGTTAATTCCTACTTTACCATTTCTATTATTTTTCCTTTTAGCCTCTGTTTTAACCTCAATCTTTTCCAGTCTGTCACTCAATTGCTTGACAGTCATATGACCAACATTAGCCTTTTTCTCCTTCTTCACTTGACTGGATTCTCCTGGAACAAAATTCTTGGAAACTGATCCATATTTCTCATTTAACTTGACAAGTTTGGTTTTACTGATAGGCTTGCTCACAGTCGACAGATGAGGATTTATATCACTCGATGGATAACCCTTTTTGTTATCCGACGGATGACCCTCATCATCCGTCGAGTCTACATCTGTTAGCAATCCTTCCACCAAATTGGATTCCAGCTTCTCCTTGTCCTTCTTCCAGGCTGCATCACAAAAGGACTCAATATCTTGAACTTTGGTGATTTGAGCATGAACATCTCTAGATGTTTTCCATGCCTTAATCACCTCTTATTCTCGTTCAAGCTGCTTCTTCAAGATCTCTTCTTTCTTCAAGGACTCAGTTAATTTATCCTTAGCAATTTTACACTCAATTCTTAATTTTTCAAATTCAATGAACTGAGACTCTAGCACATTATTCCTCTCACTTAAAAACAAATTGTTTTCTTTGATTTTAGCATTTTCCTTAGTAAGAGACTTTACTGTAACACACAAATGATATAGTTCTGTAGACATGTCATTTATTGCATCATTACACTCAGCTTTAGATAAATATGCAAGGTTAGTGGTGATTACCTGATTGCTTGAAGAACTTGTCTCTATTTCATCAGACTTGGCCATTAGGGCTAGATTGACATAGCTAACATGCTCATCCCCATCCAGACCATCTGCTGCCCAGTCATTCTCTTGTGTAATGAAAGCCCTTTCCTTTTGCTTAAGCAACTCAAAGTATTTCTGATCATAATCCACAGGCTCAAACTTCTTTTTGCTGGAATCTGTCTTTCTACACTCACTAGCAAAGTGCCCTGCTAAGTCACATTTGAAACATTTGAATTTTGATTTATCCACCATGTTTCTATTTGGCTTAGCTGCTCCAAAGTTCTTCTTGAACTTGAGCTTGGCAAATCTTCTGGAAAGAAATGCTAGATGTTCATCAATATCTTCCATGTCATCTTGGCTCAAAGAATCTTCATTTTCTGCTATCAGTCCCTTGCCCTTGTTTTCACAGACCTTTGAAGTTGATTCAACAGCTTCCATCTTCATCTCCTTTTCTTTTTCTAACTCAGAAACTAGTGTAATGGATGCTCCTTTCTTATTTCCTCTCTCCATCCTCTCATCTTGCTCTATTTCAAGCTCATAAGTTTTCAGGATGCCATAGAGTCTCTCCAAAGTAAACTCTTTGTAATCTTGAGAGTTTCTTAATGAGATTGTCATAGGTTTCCATTCCTTTGGAAGAGATCTAAGGAATTTAAGATTGGAGTCTTTTGTCTGATGAACCCTTCCATGCAATTTCAGAGCATTAAGTAGATTTTGAAATCTACTAAAAATGTCAGTGAGAGACTCATTATCTTCACTGTGAAAGTGTTCATATTGCTGAATTAGTAGCTGCATCTTGTTTTCTCTAACTTGTTCAGAGCCATCACAGATAATCTGTATTGTATCCCAAACTTCCTTGGTTGTTTTGCAATTGATGATGTTGTCAAACATGTCACCATTAACTCCATTGAACAGGATATTCATAGCCTTCTTATCTAACCTGACTTGTTCAATATCAGGATCTGACCATTCATGCCTTGGTTTGGGAACAGATGGCTCATTTCCAGTTGCAGCTCTCATTGGTACATGAGGGCCTCTTTCTATGCAATCTACATAGGCCTCATCTTGAGAAAGTAAATGAAGATGCATCTTTACCTTCTAGTGATGGTAATTATCTTTTTCCAGAAAAGAAATCTTAACTCTAACATCCTTCTTGTTCATCTTGCTATTTTATTGTGATCTTTAAACTCTTTGTTTATCAAGAGCTTACTCTGATACCAATTGTTAGTCCCTTAACAATGCAACAAGAATTACAGAAGGGGGGTTGAATGGAATTCTTGAAACTTTTTCACAAAGATATAAAATGTTCTATCTTAATAATATATAACTGTGTGAATTGATTTGCAAACTGCGGAATAATAACTTGGAATGAATCAATACACAAGTAATTAAAAACACAAGTCTTTAAAAACTTTTTGGTGGATTTGAATGTATCCACCAGAGATATATATTATAACAAGAGAACTCTGTGTAACAATTAGGTCACAGCTGCTTACAAATTTGAACAACTAAGTTTTAAGAGAAATGCTAAGAATTCATCTTACAAATGTTTCTCTAAGAAAATCTTTCTTAGTATTTTCTTTGTTCTATTTGCTACTTCTTGGTTTATATATTACCAAGATTACAAAGTAATAATATAAGATAATAAAACAAAACCTATCAAGTCTAATACTATGCTGCTTCATTACTCTATTCCAGCATCTTTGAATATCTTCATAATAGCATGGAAATGGCAATGCTTCTTTGTTCTCTAAAACCCAGTTGAATAGGCTTCCACATTCCATTTGCATACACTCGACGCATGTGACTGTGTTGTCAATGTCAACAGATGTTTGAATTCTTTATCCGTCGGGTTCATGATCATCCGTCGAGTTGCCTTGTTGATCATTCGTCGAGTGGCATTGTTGTTTATCCGTCGGGTAGCTTTCTGGCACTTGACTTCATTTCATTTATGCAGAATTACAAGACATCATCTATGTACAATTAATCAACCTATTCTGCATATCTAGTTAAAGTCAACATGACTTGAGTACTACTACAGAATCTAAACAATGTGTATGCAGAAATGTACTACAGACTTATTGTTACATAAGCTACTCACTCGATGGATAATAAATCATCATCCATCGGGACTAAATTGAGTCATCCGTCGGGACTACAATCCTTATCCGTCGAGTGCTACATTTTTCACTTAGTAAAATCTACTAAGGTGTTTTGTTAATGAAATTATAAAGTTCACAACATATTCACAACAATTGGTCATCACACAACTATAATCATTATAAATGTAAAATAATTCTTTATGATGAACATTAGGTTCCAATTAAAGTCAGCTGCAAATCAAAACAAATAACCTTTGGTTTTCTATACAACAAAAAATAATTAGTTCTTATTGAACCAGTATGATATACATACATACATGTGAAAATCAAATAATAAAAAATCTTAAGAAAATTGAAACTAAATAAAAACCCCCAACACTGAAACCTAACAACTTAGTGATAAATATGAAAGAGAATCTGTCACACATAACATAAAAATGAAGCCCACAAAAATCAAAAACTTTACCAAGTTTATCACGCGCTTATATAAATAATTTTTCTTTTTCCCATGTTTTCAGCCTCTCTTCCATTGACCCTCTCTGCACTAAAAATAAAAGACACATAATACATAACAAAATAGATAAAACATAAATAAACTAATAACACATAATTTAAAATTTAGTTAAAAGACTGAGATTATAAATGAAAAATGAGTATAAAAACCCGATTGAAAACATTTACAAACTCATTCACACTTTAAGAAACTAAATCAAAAAATAAAGCTAAAAAATTCCCAAACAAGAACATACATATCTACATACTCACTACTCTTGAACAAAAATCTAAATCTAAACATACATATACGGACGTACATATGTAAATTAGCGTATAAACACAATTCACACATATAATTTCAAATGTGCAATTGATGATATTTTTACAAGGGTATTTTCTCTTGATTAAAATTAATCACACACTAGTATACTATTTAGGCATACACATTATAGAAACTATTACACAAATATACAGAAAATGCAGTTGCATCAAAACTCAAGGTCGTGTAAAAATTTATCAACTTGAAACTACATAAACAATGCTCAGATTATGTTGTAGTCTTAATGCATTATGATATTGGGAACTCACATCAAAAGTATGTATAGGTAGAGTCAACCAATCTAATCCTCTAAACTATATTTTTTGTTTACTTGTTGCTTTCTATAAGAAATTAATATCACAACCATTAGTTGCATTTTGTAATGATCCACCACAGAGCTCATATATTTGAGGATCCATAAGCTCTTCAGCAGCCCAGTAAAGTCTTTCCACCATACCAATATCTGCTTGTCTATTAACATGAAGTGTGTATGTGTAATTATTTAAACTTTTGTAAATAAGTTTTACCAAAATTCAAAAAAAGGTCCTGATTTATAGAACTTACTATTGAATTAAAAGAGGTAAGATTTATAGTAAGTTTTTATAGTATGAGAAAATATTTTAAGTTTTTAATGAATTAAAAGAGGTAAGATTTATAGTAAGTTTTTAATTACTATTAAAAGAGATATTTTTACTATAAAAATGACAAAAAAGAGGTCTAGATGTTAAAACAAGTATGAGAAAATGCTTACCTTGTTAATAATATCCATACCTGCAATTGAATACTTAGCTTTATTATTTTTTCTTAACAAAGTCTATGTCATGCCGCTTATGCTTAAATAGTCTCCTTGCAAATATCTCATATGATTTTGTAGCTTCAAGTTAATCCCCAAGTGAGTGTAGATTTGCCTTTTCACGAGAAACATTCAACTGAATATATTAACTAAAATATGATTATATCATAAATTCATAATACAAAACACATATCCTCTTTATTTCAAATTCATTTCTAACACTATTTCATAGAACATTCTTCTCGTTGACCAATAAGCGAACATCTCTTGTCTGTTCTCGCAGCCTCTCATAATTAATTCTAGGAATTTATGTAAGAAAAAAATGGCTTTGCTTTTCTCCACGTACTAAGACTATTAACACAAAACTCTGGACAAATCATTATAAAAACACAAAAAAATTAACAAATATACCATAAATAACAAACATTAAAACAAAAGGATAATGAAAAATAATGAGTATATAATATGCCATAATTTTGATAGACCTTGTGAAGAGGATGTTAGCAACCTTGCAATATTTGAAATCTTGTCATCCAACCTCCACAAATGTAAGCTTGTCATCCAACCTTCTCACCTCCTTAACTAGGCCTGAAAGGAGGCTTAACGCCTCTACATACTCCTTGCTCTCCATCAAAAGGGCTGCCAGCCTTGTTTCAATCCGTTGGCCAAGGAAAGTAGGCTTCTCCATACAGGTCCATTCAATAATTTCTTGACAGAGGGTAACCACTATAAGCGCTTGACCAATAATGTTTGTAATCCAAGCATAAACATATAGTACCACAGAGGTAAAGTACTTGTAAAGAATATAAATCTAACAAGGCAAATAATATAAAACTTTTCATCAATTCCCATTTAAATATACTTACGAGGACTTACAAATACAAAAAAAAGGAAACACAGATCAATATAAAATAATGAAAAAGATTTAACAAATCATTAGACAAACACAAAATGTTTAACAAATAAACCCTAATTAACACATACACGTGATCACAAATAAACCTTAATTAACATAACAAACAAATTAACACTCAAATTAGCAAAAACATAAACAAAAAATCAAGAAAGGTAATAAATTAAGCAATATTTAACGATAATTAACACTAATTTAACAATAGTCGAACAGTTTTGTGAATTGAAATAGATTTGGGGAAGAAGATTTGGGAAGAAGATTTAGGGGAAAATACGTACCTTAGATCTTGAATCTTCTATGAGCTTTGTTAATCTACTCCAAGCTTTAACCTTCTAGTGTTTTTTCAGAGTGCTTCAGTGTAGAGAGTTTCTTTATTTCATTTATAAGTTCGTGCCTGAAGCTGCAGTTGACTTCCTAGTGTTAAGTGTTCTATTTTTGTTTTTATTTCATTTGTAAGTTCGTGTTTGAAGCCGCAGTTGACTTACTAGTGTTAAGTGTTCTATTTTTGTTTTTATATTCATTTGATAGACATGAAATTAATTATAAAAAGTCCACTTATTTTTTTCAGCAAACGGGCTTAATTTTCTGTAAGCCCGCCAAATTTTTGGGCCCAAATCTCTAATGTACCGCAATAGTTATATAATACATTACAATAACATGTAATTTGTTCCACCTTCCAAATTTTGTTGATTTAATTGCAATATTTTAAAATCTCTTTCAATAGACATGAACTCATCTTTTTATAACAACATTTTTTAGATAATTTTTAGAAATTTGGTTGCGAAAGTCAATCTATGGTATAGTGTACCGCAAAATTTAGCATGTGGGTGTCTTGTCGAGGTTCTGTCCCCATGACTAGAAGTTAAATTTTTCCGTCTACTTGACACCCAACTCCGTTAAAACCATATATCGTCATACTAGTTGACGTCATTTATGTATCTGTGTATCATATCTTGAAAAAAGTCTCATAAAATTAAATATCCACTAACACTCCATTATCTACCAACAGCTTTTTGATGGAAAACTGCTTATCACGGCTGTTATGAATAATGGTTTATCATGAGGAAACTTTACTTCCTCCAAATCCAAGTCCTTAAATGATAAAATAATTTTAGTTTTAGCCCGCCTGAGCACTTCTCCCATGATCTGCATTGATTCTCTCATATAGGCTTTCCTAGAGTCTCTTGAACTTTCAACTGTTGTAGGTCTTCCAATGATCATATTTATAACGGGCTCTCTAGGTTGGGGAGGCTTCCTTTGATCATCTCGATCTTTTTTCCTATCTTTATAATCCCTTCTTCCAAGATTACGATCTTCATATTTGGTGAACTTATGAAGTCATGCACGATGGATCGGGAATTTAATTTCGTCTTTCAACTGTCTAGAATCGTCGGTATCATGCCCCGTATCCTTGTGGAATCGACAAAATATACCATTGTCTCTATTTTCAGGATCAATACGGAGTGGCTTCGTCCATCTTACATCCATGTCTTTTTCAATTGCCTTTAGTATTTGAGTCTTTGGGGTGTTCAATCGTGAATATTTAGTGAAATATTGTCCAACCTTCTTAGGAGGGGTGTTTGCTTCCTGGGATACACGTGGGTGCTTGTCCTTATTGTCACACTCTTGGTTTCCCTTTCATTTTTTGTTTTTCTTTTCTCCATCCACTTCAATCACTTACTTCTTCATGGCTTCTTTAGTTTTAATATACTTTATAGCCCTATTTTGCAACTGGAGCATACTTTCAGGAGCACGTTTGGCCAACAACATCTTAAAGTTGTCATTCCTAGTTCCTTACTGAAAGGCTATCATGGCCACTTTAATGGTTAAGTCTATGACTTTTAAAGCTTCTTTCGTGAATTGGTTCAAGTATTTCTTCAGGGATACTTTATACCCTTGTTCAAGACTCATAAGGGACGCTGAACTTTTCTCATGCACCCTTCCTTTGATGAATTATTTGATAAAAGCTTGACTCAAATCCCTCAAACACCCAATATAATTTGGGGAAAATAATTGTACCATCTCTCTTCCATGCCTCTTAGGTTTTGATTCAAGGCCCTGCACTTAATAACATCATTCATGGGTTATAATAATAGTACATTACAAAAAGTTCTTACATGGTTTTTCGGATCTCTCGTTCTATCAAACGTTTTGATAGTCAGAATCTTTAATTTTCTTATGATGTAAGTGTTCATGATTTTTGCCGTGAAAGGAGGCGTAGGATCGTCGGGGTCTCCAAGAGGAAATAATTCAATAAGATCGGTCTTAAACACCTCTAGAGTCCTCCTTCAAGGTGTGTTCTCCATATCAATAACTTGATGAGCTCCCCTTATTCTTTCAATGCCATTAGACCTTTTGGTCCGCCCGGCGTGCCTAGCTTTTAAATCCTTTTTAAACTTTTGTTTCTTAACCTCATGAGCCTTTAAAGTTTTCACTTTCATGTTTCCTATATCCTGCAAGCGAGGGCACCTTCTTCTAACGGTATCCTTGTCCCTGCGCGTTCTTCTATGGTGTACATCCTCATCACTTGACTGTTCATTTTCCTCACTATAAAGACCAGAAAAGTCACGCCCTTCAGGGATGGGGTCTAATCCCCTAATATATTTAGATTTATTCCAAGGTTGTGGTTGTGGCGGTTATTTTAATCCGCTTGCTCTCACATCGGGGTATAATGGCATCTCATAGTTAAGTTGGTCGTTCTTGTAAATAACAATGTTGACATCTCAAACCCTGGTCGCGTGCTAAATGGAGCACTCGATGTTTGAGATTGAGGTTTCAAAAGTTGAAACAGTTAGTTCGTCCCTAAAAAGAGATCTTGGATTGGGGAAATCATCCCTTGAGTTGGAACTACTGGTTCGGTTGTTACCACATGAACTTCTCCTTCTTAGGTAGCGTAGATTGAGTGTCCAAGAATTTCGATGGTAGACGCCATAGTGTGATTTGAGGTTGGTACTTTACCACTGCTTCGTGTTCTTTCTGGGGTTAATGTTATCTTCCCAGAGATGGTGCCATATGATAAAGAATAAAAACTGATCTTATTTAAGGCAGAATATAATACCTGGGTGATTGATCTTTAAGCTTTTATGGTTGCACTTGCGTTCTTAGCTTCCCTATGCCTTCACAAGATGCCTATGTATCTTTATGTTCAGAGAATCAAGCAAAAAATATAGTTATGCGAATAAGGGGTCAAATCCTTTATATAGACGTTAGGAGCCTGCGCTTTAGGATAGGAGACTTGGTGGGCAAGTATCCATATTTTATCGGGTTCAGAATTCCTGGGAAGTAGGGATTTATTTCGTTATAAGATTCTTTTGCTTGGTGACTAATCTTTTAATAGATTGATTATGATTCTGTCTTATTTTCTCATCTATTATTTTGTTTTATTTATGACCTACAAATTCAATACTAGATTCATGGTTTGTGGGATTTATGCAAGCCTCGTCTTGTTAAAGTAGTGGATCAATCCTTTTTGACATTATTGAGTCTTGATCTGAACATAATTTTGGGCCTTTAGAGCCTAAGTAATGTAACACTAATTACCAGGCCTTATTAATTGAGCATTATTAAATGAAACATTCTCGGTTTAATCAATGTCGTACTTAATACACCTTAGGGATTAGTTTTTACTCATAGCACTTATGTATCATAAAATGGTAACATATCTCCACATGAATCTTTACCTATATTTAATGATATATCCCATATAAAACTTTGCTGATATATTTTTTATGTTCTTACAGTAGATATTGTCATGGGCTTTAGCAATGATTGTTGAACTTTTCCCTGATTTGGCCAGAATCATATTTGAAGTGACTATCACAGTCTTGTAACTGATAATATATAAGTGATTGTGATCTTTTGAATAATATAAGTGTTAGGAATATGTAGTGTACTTGATGATAACTTGAACAAAACTCTAAGTAGATTTGATTTAAATGAAATTTTAGCTTTCAACGGATAATCATTTCAACATCCGTTGAAAGAGTAGCTTATGTAACAATAAGATTAGTAGCACATTCCTGCATAATATTATAGCTTAGTGAACTAGATGTTGTAGAATATATAGATCTTTTTGACTACTAGATTGATATGCAAGATAGGTTGGCTAATTGTAAATATCAGATGCCTTGTAATCTTGTATAAATGAAATAGAGTTAACTGCCAAGAAAACAGTCTCAACGGATGATTCACATAGCTTCAACGGATGATCAACTAAAGCTTCAACGGATGATCAACCAAAGTTTCAACGGATGATTCAATGAAGCATCAACGGATGTTCAAATTCAAAATAGCAGTTGATAGTGACTTGACAGTCACATACGTTGATTGTATGTAAATGGAATGTGACACCTATTTGCAGGGTTTAAATAACAAAGAAGCATTTCCATTTCCATGCTAAACAGAAGATATTCAAAGATGCTGGATTGAGAAATGAAGAAGTATGAAATTAGACTAGAAATGTTTTGTCTTATTTACTTGTCTTTTTATCATGTAACTTGGTGATATATAAACCAAGTGTAGCTAGTTCAAAAGTATTGAAGTAAGAAAGCAATTACCAGAGAAATAAAAAAAGCTACATATGTAAAGAATTTCTCTGTTCTTTGTAAGTTCAACTTGTAGGAAGCTGTGTGCAAATATTGCATCACTAAGTTCTCATATTAATATATATATATATATATATATATCCGGTGGAAAAGTTCAATCCACCAGAAAGTTTTTAAATACTTTTATTTGATTACTTTGTGTTTTGATTTCATCAATACTTTCATTCCGCACCATAGCCAAATCAAACACAACTATATATATATTGAAGAATTGTTCTTAAAATTTAAAAGTATCCAGAATTACATTCAACCCCCTTATGTAATTCTTTGTTTAGATTGTTTAGGAATAACAATTGGTATCAGAGCAAGCTCTTGAAGAACAAAGAGTTGAAAGATCACAACAACTAACAAGATGAACAAGTTAGATGTTGGAGTAAATATTCCATTTATGGACAAAGACAACTATCACCATTGGAAGGTGAAGATGCACCTGCATCTCTTATCTCAAGATGAATCATATGTGGACTGCATTGAGAAAGGTCCATATGTCCCTATGAGAGCTGCTATAGGAAATGAAACATCTGTCCCAAACCCTAGAGCAGAATGGTCTGATCCAAACATTGAACAGGTTTATAAGGATAAAAGTGCCATGAACATTTTGTTTATTGGTGTTGATGGTGACATGTTTGACAACATCATAAACTGTAAAACTGCTAAGGATGTCTGGGACACAATTCAAGTTATGTATGATGGAACTGAGCAGGTAAAAGAAAACAAAATGCAACTCTTGATTCAGCAATTTGAACATTTCCATAGTGAAGAAAGTGAGTCACTCACTGATATTTTCAGTAGATTTCAAATACTACTGAATGCTTTAAAGTTGCATGGAAGGGTCTATCAAACAAAGGACTCAAACCTTAAATTTCTTAGATCTCTACCAAAGGAATGAAAGCCTATGACAATCTCATTAAGAAATTCTCAAGATTATAAGGAGTTTACCTTGGACAGACTGTATGGATTCTAAAGACCTATGAGCTTGAAATAGAGCAAATGAGAAGCTGGAGAAAGGAAGAAAGAAGGGAGGATCCATTGCATTGGTTGATGAGCAAGAAAAGGAGAATGAGACAAAGGTTGAAGCTGTTGAATTTGCACCAAATCCAAGAGTTTGTGAAGGTAAGGGAAAAGGGCTAGTAGCTGAACATGAAGACCAGCTTAGTCAAGATGACATGGATGACATGGATAAGCATCTTTCTTTTCTATCCAGGAGATTTTCCAAGCTCAAATTTAAGAAGAATTTTGGAGCAGCTAAGTCAAACAGAAACATGGTTGATAAGTCTAAATTCAAGTGTTTCAAGTGTGGCTTAGCAGTTCATTTTGCCAATGAATACAGAAAGCCTGATTCTGTTAAAAAGAAGCTTGAGCTTGTTGATTATAAGCAGAAATACTTCGAATTACTCAAGAAAAAGGAAATGGCTTTCATTATATAAGAAAATGACTGGGCTGTATATGGATCAGAAGAAGATGAAGATACAAACTATGTCAATCTAGCACTTATGGCCAAATCAGATGAAACAGAGACCGGTTCATCAAACAATCAGGTAATCACTACCAACCTAGCTCATCTATCTAAAGCTGAGTGTAATGATGCTATAAATGACATGTCTACTTAATTATATCATCTGCGTGTTACACTCAAGTCTCTCACTAAAGAAAACACCAAACTTAAAGAAAATAATTTGCTTTTAAGTGAAAGAAAGAATGTGCTAGAGACTCAGTTTGTTGAGTTTGAGAAATTAAAAATAGAATGCAGGATTGCTAAAGATGAACTAACTGAATCCTTAAAGAAAGAGAAGATTTTAAGAAAGCAGCTTGAACGAGAATATGAAGTAATTAAGGCATGGAAATCTTCTAGAGATGTCCATGCTCAAATTACTAAAGTTCAAGGTATAGAATCTTTTTGTGATGCAGCCTGGAAAAAGAGCAAGGAGAAGCTTGATTCCAACTTGTTTGAAGGACTTTCAATGGATGTGGAGTCGACGGATGATGAACATTATCCGTCGAATAATCAAAAGTGTTATTCATCGATGGACAATGAGCCACATCCGTTGAGTGAAAGTAAACCAGTCAGCAAAGCTAAGCTAGCTAAGTTAAATGAAAAATATGAATCAGTTTCTAAGAACTTTGTTCAAGGAGAAATAAGTCAAGTGAAACAGAACAAGAGAGTCAATATAGGGCATCTATCCATTAAGAAATAAATGACAGATTGGAGAAAACTGAAGTGAGAACAGAGTCTAAAAGGAAAAATAATAGAAATGGAAAAGTAGAAATTAACAAACAGAACAACTACACACCTGATAAATATGCACCAAGAAAAATCTGTGTTAAGTGTGGTAGTGTTAATCATTATTCTGTTAATTGCAAACTTGCTATGCCTACTTCTATGTCTGCACCTCCTTCATTTCCCAGTATGCCTACAATGCCTGTGAATGTTATGCCTACACATAATTTGAATGGACGGTTTGCTAATATGCCATTTGCACAAAATCATTACTATGCTGCATTTAGTATGCCACAAATGCCTTTAGCATGCCTTACTGGAATAACATATTTGCACAAAATATGCCTTTCCATGTTAATCAAGATGTGCATGATAATTCTGCAATGATGAATGGTTTTAAGGGTTCAACTCAATTGGCTAAGTAAAATCAGGACAAGCCTAAGAAACCTAAGAAAAAGGCTAAAAAAACAGGACCCAAGGAAACTTAGATACCAAAATCAACTTGATTTGATTTTGTTATGTGCAGGGAAATAGAAAGAATCTTTGGTATTTGGATAGTGGGTGATCAAGGAACATGACTGGAGATTCTACCATGCTCACTGAGTTCAAGGAAAGAGTTGGCCCAAGTATCACTTTTGGAGATGACGGCAAGGGTTATACTGTGGGATATGACTTGATCTCAAAGGATAATGTCATCATTGAAGAGGTTGCCCTAGTGGATACTCAAGCACAATTTGTTGAGTATCATCCATCTTTGTGACAAGGGCAACTCAGTAACATTTAATTTTGAAGCCTGTGTTATGACCAACAAGAGAAGCAACAAAGTGGTTCTCACTGGAGCGAGAAAAGGAAATGTGTACCTAGCTGATTTCAACTCATCAAATACAGAATCTGTCACTTGTCTATTTAGCAAGGCAAGTCAAAATGAAAGTTGAATATGGCACAAGAAGTTATCCCACCTTAACTTCAAGACTATGAATGAGCTAGTCAGGAAATATTTTATAACACCCTCCAAATCCGGGGTATAGATTTTGGGCATTATTAATAACAACTACCAACTAATCCTGCACAAGCGAAATATAAATATAATAATTACCCCGAACTACTACTACTCAGGATCTTTTAAGGTTAAGAGTTGAGAACAAGAACGACACACTAACTTTATTACAAACCCAAATAAAAATAATATGTCTCAAGAACTCTCTTTGTTACAAAATTTTATTCTATCTACATTCTCACCACACAACCTTTATTTAAACCACACAAAACTTTTATTCAACCCAACATTACTACTTATCCTGTAACACCTGCTCTGGTAGCTCAAAGCTCTCTTCGGGAATAAGGATGAACACTCTTGGTATAAGAGGGTCCCGCTGCTTGACTGGCTTCTTGACTATGTGGGTCCTGATGGGTTTCATTCTCTACCTTAACTGTAAAATAATAGGAATAACAATAAAAGGGGATGAGCCAAAATTACTCAATAAGCCTGCAACAATATATATAATATAAAGAGAGAAGAATAGAAGAACCGATAATCGGTCGGTTTGAACAACCATCTGAATCTGTATAGGATAATAATTTGCCAACACTGGTGAGTGCCAAATGAACAAGACTGGAAATAAGAACCAATATATGCACTATAACCTGCTGATTAGTCAGGATACAGTGCGAATCTATACGCAACTGCATAGACCCAACCAACATAAGGAGTACTCAGGCAACTATGGCCTATTAATTAAAGGTCGGGGTAAAACCCAGCCCGTATCGTAACCATCTAGTCCAAGGTTTAGCATCCGGAGCAATCGGAATGCTTTTGATGTATCCCAATATCAGGATATATCTGAGTATATATAACAAGGGTAAAAGTATTGGAATATGAATAAAGGATTCAATAAATTGGAAGAAATCAAGAATCAAAATGAAATAGAAATAAGAATCAATAATTGTGTAACAGTGTATATGAACAAGAATTATCAAAGTGTAACTGATATGGAAAATGAGGTATAATTCACTATTCTGAATTTAGAATAGGGGAAAAACTTGCCTTGCGCGTACTTAACCTGGTTCAACTCACCGCCTTCAGTCTCTAGCTTGATCTGCCTTGCTGACACTGAACCAATCATAGAAAGATAGTCATTTGGATAACTTACTACATACGAGTACCTCGAATTGATACTACGAAACCCTATCAATCTACCCATGCGTTTCTATCTGACTCACATATATACATATATAATTATATAACACATAAGGTTCACATAACCACGTAAAACACATAGCACATAAAGCATATAATTGATTTTTGGACTTATAAATATTTTTGGAATCGATACTAGACTAATACCTGTATTAACTATCCCTATCTGATTTTATTATAATTTTTCGGGATTTATTTGACTCGACTATTCCCCTATTAGGGCCTATAAAGTATTAACTAACACAAGACAACTCTATTTTGGAAGAAATTATGACTTACAATTATTTTTATTGGATTCGTTTCATTTTTCTGAGTCTAGGGGTCTTCGTTTCGCTCAAATCGGACTTACGGTTTAATTATTACGAATTAAACAAGATTTAATTAATTAATAATTAATTATAATTAAATAATCCTTAATTATATTTTTAAATAATTAATTAATAATTATTGTATTTTAAAATAATTAATCCCGAATTATTAGAATTAATAATAATTTATTACAATTATTTATAAATTATTATTAATTACTTAATTAGATCGATTATTTATAAATAGTCAATCGATACAATTAGCTGATATGTTATTTATCGAATCAATACTTATTACTCGAATTATAATCTGACTCAGGATCAATTATTCGTATAAATACGAGCTACTCGCGATCCTTGCATATTTATCAAACCATTATTAGCTTGTACGATTTATTAATCAATTGACGATCGATATTTAATTATTCGATACGTATAATTATTACGACACTCTTCAAATAAATATTGCTCGATTAATAATTCTAACTTAACGAATCACGACTCGAATAGGTACGAGTTACTCGGAATATTTAACTAATTATCGGATTATTATTCATATTATTCGATTACTTTTAATCCTTATTTATTAATTAATTACCTAATATTAATTAATTACCTAATTCTTAACTAATTAGATAACTAATAAATAATTAGATAAATAATTAAATAATTAAATAGATAAATAATTTCAAATTTCTAAATTAATAAAATAATTCAGAAATTATTAATAATAATTTTCAGAATTTAAATCTAATTTTTATTAGATTTATAGAATTATTAAAATCTGATTTTTGATTTTATGAAACATAATTAATTAATCAATAATTCAGAAACAAGAAAACAGAACAGGAAATCAGGTTTTGAAGATCAAAACCGGGTCAAGGTTTCCGAGTTTTCGGGTCAACAGTTGGGTCCCCAAGAACATGGGTCGACCCGCCTGAATCTGGAAAACTCCGGCCACCTGCAAGATTTTCCGGCGAGCAGTTCCTCGGCTTCCAGGCAATTGTTCTGCAAGGTCTTGATTCCATTCGATTCCACGGAACTGCAGCAACACGACTCCGTCATCCTCTTCCATCCCCGTCGTCTCAGTCGTCTTCTCCGGCCAGAAATAGAGCAACGGCCGGAGAATGGTAGCAGAATTTCGACGAGCTCGGTTTTCAGGCAAAAATACAACCGTTTGATTCGATTTTAATAGGGTTTTCATTCAAAATTACTCCAGAAACACGCCCATGCCAACAACATCGCCTAACAACTCCGGGAACGATTTCTCCGATTAAACCAAGCAATTTTCCGGCCAAATACTAAACTAACAGATTCGTACATGAAAAATTACAAATAAAATACCAAAATAAAGCTTATCACTTGTATAATCTAACCCCAATAACCAAAATAACCTCAGATTCATGTAACTTCAAAAATGAATCAAAATAAAATGGTAAAAACTTGAAACTAAGAACTACTATCTAGAACATAACTCTAATCAATTAAATAGCACAAATCAATTGTAAACAAGTACAGGAAACTATACCAAGCATCAAAATCGTCCCAGAACCCCAGAATCAAAAACCCCCAATTTTAGTTCAAGAACCCTAAAATACGAATTGAAATTCTAAACATCAAAACATGAAATTGATGGTATGAATAGAAAGTAGAGATCAAGAGCTTTGTTTTGGTTACTCACATGATCGATTTGGTGAACAGAAACACTATGAAATCTGTGAGTGAATCTCCCTGGTTGTTCTTCACCCCCAAAATATTTCTTGAATTATTCTGATTTTTAATTATAATTAACTGAATAATTAACAATAAATCTGGTATTTATATTTAAGAAAATAATACCCCCTAAATAAAATTAAGGGTCTAATTACACATCTAATAAAAATATTTGGCCCCGATTTTTATAATTTTTGGGTATTAATAATGAATTTTTAAATATCCAATAAATACAAAATTAATGTCAAAAAAATCCCAAAAATTATGAATATTACAAAAATGCAAAGAAAAATGATGTATGATAATTTCATGATCATATAAAAATAAAAATGTGATATTTGTGGGGTTTTTGGTACCCAAAGGGGTCCGGAAAAGTCGTTTTTCACGAAAATGGTAAATTTGTAAAACGTCTAGGGGTTCAGAATAGCGATATGGTATAGGTTGTTTTTGGCAAAATAGGGCCAATAATTTTGTTTGAAATACGGGCTTTTAAAACATTGCTTGAGTTGTACGGGTTTTGATATAAAATATATAACTTACAATAACACATTCAATAAATATCTAAAACACGTTCAGATCAAAACAGACAACACGTAGCACATAACGATTAGGGTTTAATGACTCAACACAATTAATCACATAATAATACACATAATCTATCTTTATTATAATATAATACAAGCGTAATTTCTCGGTCGTTACAGATTTGGTAAGAGGTATTCCTCAATGGAATTCTCAAAGGATGGACTGTGTGATGCATGTCAGAAAGGAAAGCAAATAAAGGCATGATTCAGAAAGAAGCTTGGTTTAACAATTGAAGAACCTCTACAATTACTATACATGGATTTATTTGGACCAGTAAACATATTGTCAATCTCAAAGAAAAGTACTGTTTAGTAATAGTGGATGATTTCTCAAAGTTCTCTTGGACATATTTTCTCAAGTCTAAAGACGAAGCTAATGAAATCATCATCAATCACATAAGACAGGTCAACAATCATCTTGATTTCAAAGTAAGAAAAATTAGGAGTGACAATGGAACTGAGTTTATGAATTCTGTAATGAGATCATTTTGTGAAGAGAATGGGATTATGCATGAATTCTCAGCAGCAAGAACCCCACAAAAAAATGGTGTGGTGAAAAGGAAAAACAGATCTCTTATTGAAGCTGCAAGGACAATGCTAGAAGAATCAAAGTTACCAACATATTTTTGGTCTGAAGTTGTAAATACTGCATGCTACACTCAGAATATTTCTTTAATTAATCAAGCAAAGTGCATGACTCCCTACCAATTGTTCAAGAATAAGATGCCAACACTAAAATTTCTTCATGTCTTTGGCTGTAAATGCTATATCTTGAGAAATCAAACTGATCAGCATGAGAAGTTTCATACCAAAGCAGATGAAGGCATTTTTGTTGGATATGCTTTTGAAAAATCATAAAGAGTCTACAATCTTAGAACCAACATTGTTATGGAATCTATACATGTTCTGTTTGATGATAAAAAGATAAAAGTATTGCAAGATGGAGATTTCCATGAAAGCTTCAAATTTGATAATGTTGAGATGATTTGTGAAGATAGTGATGATGAAAGTGATCAAGAACTAATGTCAACGGAAAATGCATAAAAATCTACAATTTGTCTAAAGCTGAGTGTAATGATACCATAAATGACATGTCTACTGAATTATATCATCTGCGTGTTACACTCAAGTCTCTGACTAAAGAAAACACTAAACTTAAATAGAACAATTTGTTTTTAATGAAAGAAACATTGTGTTAGAAACTCAGTTTGTTGAGTTTGAAAAACTGAAAATTGCTAAAGATTAACTAACTGAATCCTTGAAAAAAGAGGAGATTTTAAGAAAGTAGATTGAATGAGAACAGGAAGTAATCAAGACATGGAAATCATCTAGAGATGTTCATGCTCAAATTACTAAAGTTCAAGGTATAGAATCTTTCTGTGATGAAGCCTGGAAAAAGAGCAAGGAGAAACTAGATTCCAATTTGGTAGAAGGACTTTCAACGGATGTGGATTCGAAGGATGATGAATGTTATCCATCGAAAGACCAAAAGGATTATCCGTTGAAAGATAAGGAATCACATCTGTTAAGTGAAAGAAATCCGGTTAGCAAAGCTAAACTAGCTAACTAAATGAGGAATATGGATCAGTTTTTAAGAACTTTGTTCCAAGAGAAATAAGTCAAGTGAACAAAAACAAGAGAGTCAATGTAGGACATCTGTCTATCAAACAATTGAATGATAGATTGGAGAAAATTGAAGTGAGAGCAGAGTCTAAAAAGAAAAACAATAGGAATGGGAAAGTAGGAAGTAACAAACATAACAACTACACACCTGATAAATATGCACCAAGAAAAACCTGTATTAATTGTAAACTTGTTATGCCTGCTCCCATGTCTGCACCTCCTTTATTTCCCAGTATGCCTACAATGCCTGTGAATGTTATGCCTGCACATAATTTGAATGCACAGTTTGTTAATATGCCATTTGCACAAAATCCTTACTATGTTGCATTTAGTATGCCACAAATGCCATTTAGCATGTCATACTAGAATAACATGTTTGCACAGAATATGCCTTTCCATGTTAATCAACGTGTGCATGATAATTCTTCAATGATGATTGGTTTTAAGGGTTCTACTCAATTGACTAAGGATGAACTTCAAATGCCTAAGTCAAATGAGGAAAAGTCTAAGAAACCTAAGAAAAAGGCTAACAAAATAGGACACAAGGAAACTTGGGTACCAAAATCAACTTAATTTGATTTTTTTGTGTGTAGGGAAATAGAAAGAATCTTTGGTATTTGGATAGTGGGTGCTCAAGGTACATGACTGGAGATTCTATCCTCCTCACTGAGTTCAAGGAAAGAGCTGGCCCAAGTATTACTTTTGGAGATGACAACAAGTGTTATACTAGGGGATATGGCTTGATTTTTAAAGATAATTAATCATCGAGGAAGTTGCCCTAGTGGATGGACTCAAGCATATTTTGTTGAGTATCATCCAGCTTTGTGATAAGGACAACTCAGTAACATTAAATTATGAATCCTGTGTTGTGACCAACAAGAAAAGCAACAAAGTGGTTCTTACTGGAGTAAGAAAAGAAAATGTGTACTTAGCTGACTTTAACTCATCAAATTCAGAATCTGTCACTTGTCTATTTAGCAAGGAAAGTCAAGATGAAAGTTGGTTGTGGCACAAGAAGCTGTCCCACCTTAATTTCAAGACTATGAATGAGCTAGTTAGGAAAGATTTGGTAAGAGGTATTCCTCAAGTGGAATTCTCAAAGGATGGATAGTGTGATGTCTGTTAGAAAGGAAAGCAGATCAAGGCATCATTCATAAACAAGCTTGACTCAATAATTGAAGAACCTTTGTAACTACTGCACATGGATTTATTTGGACTAGTCAATGTATTATCTATCTCAAGGAAAAGATGTTGTCTAGTAATTGTGGATGATTTCTCAAAGTTCTCATGGATATATTCTCTAAAATCTAAAGATGAAGCTAGTGAAATCATCATCAATCACTTAAGGCAAGTCAACAATCATCTTGACTTCAAAGTAAGAAGAATCAGGAGTGACAATGGAACTGAGTTCAAGAATTCTGTGATGAGGTCATTTTGTGTAGAGAATGGGACCATGCATGAGTTTTCAGCAGCAAAAACTCAAAAAAAATGGAGTGGTAAAAAGAAAGAACAAATCTCTTATTGAAGCTGCAAGAACAATGCTTGAAGAGTCAAAGTTACCAACATATTTTTGGGCAGAAGCTGTAAATACTGCATGCTACACTCAGAATATTTCTTTGGTCAATCAAGTAAAATGCATGACAACCTACAACTTGTTCAATTATAGGAACCCAACACTAAATTTTTTTCATGTCTTTGGCTGTAAATGCTATATCTTAAGGAATCAAACTAATCAGCATGGGAAGTTTGATGCCAAAGCAGATGAAGGCATTTTTGTTAAGTATGCAATTGGAAAAGAATATACAGTCTACAATCTTAGAACAAACTTTGTTATGGAATCTGTACATGTTATTTTTGATGATAAAAAGATTGAAGGACTGCAAGATGGAGATTTCCATAAAAGCCTCAAATTTAATAATGTTGTGATGATTTGTATTGATAGTGCTGATGAAAGTGATCAAGAACCAATGTCTAAGGACAATACATAAAAATCTACAACTAATGAAGCACACAATTCAACATCCTTCGAAAGACCAAGTGCATGATCCATTGAAAGACAATCTGCATCATCAGTCGAAAGGCAAAGAACAACATCCGTTGATCCATCAATAGGAGTTGAAAGCCAAGATATATCACAATATAAAAGAACCCCAATTTCAAGTCAAAGATCCATAAACCCAGGGGGATTTTCTAACAATCAAAACTCTGAAGACAACAATGAGGCCTCTTCATCTAGAGCTAATCTACCTCAACCGAGAAAATGGACTAGAGATCACCCATTTGAACTGATCATTGATGATGTATCTTCACAAGTGCAAACTAGAAAAACAACTCAGGAGGAATGTCTATATAGCAGCTTTCTATCTCAGGAAGAACCTAAAAAGGTAAAAAAAGCTTTGTTGGATCCTGACTGGGTTTTAGCTATGCAGGAGAAGCTAAACCAATTTGAAAGGAATAAAGTTTGGAAGCTGGTACCCAAGCCTAAATGAAAGAATCCTATTGACACCAAGTGGGTATTCGGAAACAAGATGGATAAAAATGGCATAGTGGTCAGGAACAAAGCTAGATTGGTTGCTAAGGGATACTGTCAACAGGAAGGAATAGATTTTGATGAAACTTTTACTCCTGTTGCAAGACTTGAAGCCATCGGAATTTTCCTAGCCTATGCAACCCATGCCAATTTCAAGGTCTATCAAATGGATGTCAAAAGTGCTCTTCTAAATGGAGATTTGGATGAGGAAGTCTATGTCAGTCAGCCTCCTGGTTTTGAAGACCCAAATTTTTCAGAATATGTCTACTATCTTTTGAAAGCACTTTATGGATTGAAGCAAGCATCTAGAGCCTTATATGATACTTTGTCAAAGTTTCTCTTAGAAAATCACTTCACAAGAGGTACTGTTAACAAAACTTTATTCTTTAGAAATGTTAATGGCCTATACTTGTTCAAATTTATGTAGATGATATTATATTTGGCTTTACAGATGAAAAACTTTGTGAAAAGTTTGCCAAATTGATGCAAAGTAAATATGAAATGAACATAATGGGAGAACTAACTTACTTTCTTGGTCTACAAGTTAAGCAAGTTAGTGATGGAATATTCATTAGTCAAACCAAATATATTTATGATCTTTTGAAGAAGTTTGACTTAATGGATTGCACATCTGCAAAAACTCCCATGGCCACTGCAACTAAACTTGAATTAAACAGTACTGAAAAGTCTGTGGATATTTCAAGCTATAGAGGCATGGTTGGTTCACTTTTATATTTAACAGTTAGTAGGCCAGATATAATATTTGCTACTTGTCTTTGTGCTAGATTTCATGCTGATCCTAGAGAATCTCATTTAGTAGCTATTAAGAGAATTTTCAGATATCTCAAAGGAAGACCAAAACTTGGCATTTGGTATCCTAGAGATTCTGGTTTTGATCTAACTGGTTATTCAGATGCAGACTATGCGTATTGTAAAATTTATGCAAAAAGTACAACAGAAACCTGTCAATTTCTAGGAAACAAGCTAGTATGGTTCAGTAAAAAGCAAAATTTAATCTCTACTTCTGCAACTGAAGCTGAATATTTGTTGCTGGAAGTTGCTGTGCACAAATTTTATGGATGAAAAATCAACTGTTGGACTATGGTCTACAGGTGAATAAGATTCCTATTTTCTGTGATAACACAAGTGCCATTGTAATCGCTGAAAATCTAGTACAACATTCAAGGACCAAGCACATTGACATTGAGTACCATTTCATTAGAGAGCATGTTATGAATGGTATTGTGGAACTTCACTTTGTTCCAAGTGAGAAGTAACTTGCAGACATCTTTACCAACCCACTTGATGAATCCACCTTTACTAGGTTGGTAAGTGAGTTGGGTATGCTTAATTACTATTAATATTTTTTGATGTCTAAGCAGTTTGAATTGCAGCCAGAATAATATCTGATATTTCTAGTCAAAAATGTAAATTTTAGATAAGTCAGAATTTACATCTCGACGGATGTTCATTATCTGTTGAATATGAATATCCGTTGAATCTTATCATCCGTCTAAGTATCAATTACTACTGTGGGTACTTTTATCATTATCCGTCGAATTACACTCAATCTTAGCCGTTAATTTTGAGCATTATCCGTCGAATTTACTTACAGCCTGTATGTATAGTTCAATGGATAATCTTAGAATTTTGACAGTTTTCTTTACTTTTAAACGGCTATTTTGGGATTATTTGATTGGTTACATTATTTTACTTTATAATTTTTGACAGTTTATTTCTGAGAAAGTATAAAAGCGTATTTCATTTATATTCTTTTCATTTATCTTTCTCAAATCAATTTCTCTAACTTTCTTCTTCTCCAAAGTAAATACTCTCTTTCTGCAACTAATTTTAATCATAGAAATGGCACCCGTAGTCAAAATAATGTCCTCAACTAGGTTTGTCTATGAAAAGAATACCTTTGTGGCTCTAGTGAACAGGCAAATTCTGACATCTGAAGATTATCACAAGATGATGGACTTCATACTGAACTACAAATTGAGTTATGCCATGCTTGAGTCCCCAACCATCTACTGTGAAGTTGTCGAGGAAATTTGGACTATAACAGTGTTAAAATCTAAGGACAAAACTATTACCTTCACTCTCAAAGGTAATGAACATTGTGTTAATTATTATTTTATTGAAAAATGCTTTAAATTGCCTAAAAATAACACACTTGCTCCACACACACACACTGATGTGGGTAATATGCTAGTTTCTTTGGGCTATGCTCTTGATGCCACTAAGTTAGGTGATGTTAGGAGACTGGGTCTTAGAAGAGAATGGAGTTTTCTGTGTGATTCATTCATTAAAGTGTTTTCTGGATAAATTAGCAATTTTGATGTTGTTTCTTACTCACTTGTTCACATGCTTTATATGCTCCTTAGTGATAAGTACTTCAATTTTAGCACTTCTGTTATGTATGAAATAGGGAGTAAATTAGGGGATATTAAGAAATAGGTCTAAGAATATTTATTATGCTAGATTCTTTATGATGCTAGCTAATTTTATTTCTGAGAACCTCTCAATTGAGAACCGAACAAACAAGTTAGATTGTTGGGTCCCAGAAAGGAGAATTATTGCTGATTTATACAGGGCAAATCATCACAAGGATGTTACTCTTGTGTACATGCCAATCATGGAACTGCCTCAGGTAAGTGAGGTAAACATTTATGTCCCTACTTTTTCCTAACCTATTACTTCTTTGCAAATAACTGTGGCCATGACACATGTGACAGTGACCAAACAGGTGTCTACCCAAGCCACAAAACCAAAAATTTCTAAATCCAAGTCAAAGAAAGCCCCCTCTAGTTTCTCTCAAAAGAAACTAGTTGTAAAATCCACTAAAAGCCAATAGGGGAGTGTGAAGGAAGTGAGACTGATGAGGGAGAGGGTGAACATCAAAGAAGCCCTAAGAATAAGGATGGAGAGGTAAGTGCATCCTAGCCTAGCCGCACTACAGTTTCCCAACAAATTATAGTGCTTAATAAGAATATAAGCTCATTGCTAGTTGCATCCTCCCAAAAGGATGTGACTATTGAATAAAGCTCTCGTCCAAGAACACATGCCAAAAGGGTTAGGGATACAAGCTCATCCCAGACTTATACCAGAAAGAAGAAATTTAAAACCTTTAGGGATACACAGGGTGTACAGACTGTGCAAACTGTAGTCAAAGACTCAGTTATAACACTTTCTCAAATTCAGATTGATATGGCTCCTGTAAATTTGGAGTCACAGCCAAAATCATTAGTTATAGAAGCACCTCACACTCAAAACTCACCCATAAATTCTCTGGATGTGGATATGATTCACACATCAATTCTTGATTCTGCATCTTTAACTCTCATGGAGGAGCCAAAATTTACAGCAAGTGAGCATCATCTTTTAGATGATTTGTTGGCTCACTTGCCATTTCTTTCTGATTCTACCGAGAATACTGTGCAAAATCTCAAATCAATCACCACAGATTTTATAGTAGTTTCTACTCCAAACTCTGTCATTTCTGCTATCTCGACGGATATTGTTCATCCGTTGACTAGTGATTATATCTCGACGAATGTGCTTAACATCAGTCATCCGTTGATACTCGCAACTACTACCTCGATGGATATTTCTCATCCGTTGAACATCACTGCACAACTTCGAATTTCAACTACTGTTACAAGTGCAGATGCTCTAGTGGTTGTACAGTCACTCTTAGGATTGAGGGAAGGGAGTGAACAGAGTGAGAGGCTGAGTTGCTCTCAAGAAAAAGGAGAGGAAAAGAGTGAAAATCTGCAAGCTATTTCTTCCAGCTTGGCAAAAGTGAGTTAGTGGAGTCCCACCTTAGTAGGTGAAGGTGAGGGTGTGAGGGTGGGAAGCCAAAGGGAGCCCTTGATGCAAAAATAGAGAGAACATGAGAGAAAAGCAGGTACATGAGAGATAAGGGTGGAAATCATTGCTAGTGAGTCAATGAATGTCAGTGATGTGGAAGAAGAGAAACTGTTCCAGCAAGAATACCAAGTTGTAATAGATTCTATCTCTTTGGATGCTGAGATATTTGCTCATCCTGTTCCAGCATATCAAATTTTGGCTGGACAGGGTAATAAGGAGGCTGAGAAGACATTGAACTTGGTGCACACTACTGCTTCTATGTAAAGGGCCAAGGATGTCATCATTGCCATGCCATCCACAGGTGGTAATGATGTTGATAATCCAACTGGTGGTTCTAAAGATATATTTTGGGATAAAGATGATGATGAAGGAGATTCCATGGATATAGGAGAGAAGCAGACCCTAATTCAAGATCAAAAATGCCATCTTGGGTGTTTGCCAAAGAATATGATAAACACCATTTCAAATCCATTCTTTTCCATATCATTCAAAAAACTCAGACAACTCCTCAAGCTACTACAAATGCCAACACCAAGAGACTTCTTCAAGCACATCTCAACTCTCTTCAACTGCACCAAATTCAATCTCTCAAGCAAAATCTAGATGTCACTGAGCTGAAGACAGAAATTGATCAAGTCAAGAAAGATATTACTATAAGATTGAAGGCTACCTTTCCTAACACAACAATGCTAGATATTAACCTATAACTTAGAAAAACTCTGATCTAGCCAGCAAGGTGGACTCCTTAGACAAAAGGCTCAAGACCCCGGAAACATCAATTACTGAAATCCATCTACATCAAGCCCAACAAACTCTGCTCCTTCAGAAACTGGCGGCTGCACAAACTTCAACCTCAACTCAACTTGATGCTAACAAAAAGGGGGAGAAAGACTCTATCATTCAAGTTAGTCAGGGGGAGTCAACAAGTGAGGGGGAGAAATTACTAAACATTCAAGCCAGTAAAGTGATTGTGCCAGCAATTGCTTTCTCTAAGCCACCAACTCTTGACAACATTGATCTGATCAAGAAAGCAGCTGCTAAGTTGAAATCAAATGACACATTAAAAAAGCTTGATGTAGCAGTAGTTGAGCAAGAGCTAGTTGCAAAATGGAAGAAACTTGATGAAAACATCAAGAAGAAGTTTGGTCCAATTGGGAAGCAAGACAAGGTCTTTTCTCACTTCTCCCAATTAAGACAAATTTCAGCTAATGAAATGAGCTTAGGGAATATAGAAAGAGGTCAACCCTAATCAATCAAGTCTCCAAAGGCTAGTGTGATTTTTTAGCCAAAACGAAATTATCCAAAGAATTCAGACAAAAATCCACTGGACCTATCCTATGAAACCCCTAGGCCAGATGAAAAGAAGCTGCTTGCAAGGTCCATTGCCTTATCCAAAGATCCCAGAGACACAGTGTCAAAGAACAGAATTGCTAAGATCAACAAGAATGGAAAACTAATCTTGGTAGTGTTTGCAGAGGCTAAGAAAGAAAAAAAGGTGAGGCTCAAATAATAATAAAAGCAAGCTGCTTTAGAAGCCAAGAAGCCTACAACCACAGAAGTTATATTGCCTGCTGTGACAATTGAGAATCTGAATGAAGGAAAGCAAGAAAAACCAAAGCAGACTAAGAAAATAAGGTACAAACTCCCAGCAAAGAGGAAGCTCGATTTCAATGAAGATAAGGAAGACTACTTGCCAACCCAATCTACAACTTCAAGTCAACCAGCCATACATACATTGATGGAGGGTGAATTCAAGGTCGGTCCTAACATCACCTTTCATGGCGAACCTGTTGTTCCTAAGGATGAGCCTATAGATTGGGACAACTTTCCTCTTCCAGATCTAAACATTCCAATCTTTGGAAAACCAAGAAAGATAGAGAAAAGAGCAATCAAAACAATCAAGCCTTTCAAATTTCAATCCAAGTCTTTGGCCAAACCCAAACCTACTGTCAACAAGGGAGATCAACTCTATATTTGTGACATCAAAGAATTTTCAGACATAAATCTCTATCTGGATGAGCTAGAAGAAGTTAGAGCCATTGATACCTATAACACCTTCCAGAGAGATTATTCTTCAGGTATAACGTTGGAAAAGAGCTAACTTGGCATCTTCAGAGGATTCTCAATGAAGGCTTTTCAACTTTAGTGATTGTCTTCTCCTCAATCAAGAAAAACTTTGGATTCAATATAGTTGCCAAGAAAATGGTACTAAACAAGATTGAGGAGATAAGAAATAGCTGGAGAGGATCAAATGCACTCCCAAGAGTATTGACAATCCCTTTTACTGGAGATAGGGTGTATTTGAGGCCATACTGGGTTATGTAGTTCAAGGATGAAAAATATATTAGAAGATTCTTTAGATTGGAAGATCAGCTAAAGATTGCAAGCAATGAAACTCTCAAGGAGATGCAAGAAAAGCTGGATCAGACAAATGAGGATGAATCAGAATTTTACAGGCAACTCCAAAATCAGATTGAAGAGAATAATGTGAAGTTGGGAAAGAAGTCAAGACAATCAAGGAAATGATCCAAATTTTCTCAGTTTAGAGGAGCACCTTGAAAATGATCTGTAAGACACTCTATAAATCTTTCTTTGTGAGAATTTTCAATAAATTGCAGCACTTCTAAACTCTATCTACTTTATTTCATTATGTATTGACAGAGTGTTCTGTTATCATCAAGTTTCTCTTAATTTATGGCTACAATTCCAGTAGAAATAAATTGGGGGAGATTGTTAGGAATATGTTGTGTACTTGATGATAACTTGAACAAAACTCTAAGTAGATTTGATTTAAGTGAAATTGTAGCTTTCAACGGATGATCATTTCAACATCCGTTGAAAGAGTAGCTTATGTAACAATAAGATTAGTAGCATATTCCTGCATACTATAATGGCTTAGTGAACTAGATGTTGTAGAATGTATAGGTCTTGTTGACTACTAGATTGATATGCAAGATAGGTTGGCTAATTTTAAATATCAGATGCCTTGTAATCTTGTATAAATGAAATAGAGTTAACTGCCAAGAAAATAGTCTCAACGGATGATTCACATAGCTTCAACGAATGATCAACTAAAGCTTCAACGGATGATCAACCAAAGTTTCAACGGATGATCAATCAAAATTTCAACGGATGATTCAATGAAGCCTCAACGGATGTTCAAATTCAAAATAGCAGTTGATAGTGACTTGACAGTCACATGCGTTGATTGTATGCAAATGGAATGTGGCAGCCTATTTGCAGGTTTTAGAGAACAAGGAAGCATTTCCATTTCCATGCTAAATAGAAGATATTCAAAGATGCTGGAATGAGAATGAAGAAGCATGAAATTAGATTAAAAATTTTTTGTCTTATTTACTTATCTTTTTATCATGTAACTTGGTGATATATAAACTAAGTGTAGCAAGTTGAAAAGAATTGAAGTAAGAAAGCAATTACCAGAGAAAAGAAGCCACATTTGTAAAAAATTTCTCTGTTCTTTGTAAATTCAACTTGTAGGATGCTGTGTGCAAACATTGCATCTTAGAGTTCTCATATTAATATATATATCTCTGATGGAAAAGTTCAATCCACCAGAAAGTTTTTAAATACTTATAATTGATTACTTTATGTTTTGATATCATCACTACTTTCATTCCACACCATAGACAAATCAAACACAGTTGTATATTTATTTAAGAACTCTTATTAAAATTTAAAAGTAGCCAAAATTACATTCAACCCCCCTTCTGTAATTCTTTGTTTAGATTTTGGGAATAACAATAAGGGTATTAATTTTTTGACTTGTTACCCACGTAAGAATCATGAAAATCATAATAACTTAGCCTGTTTCACGTTGAGCACCTCATGATTGTACTTTGAAAAAAAAAACCACTTATGCCGCTGAAACCCAGTTTTGACAACAAAAAATTTTGTTAGTTGGTTAAGGAAATCTGTTCGTAATAAACGTGCCAACGGAATAATCACTAAAATGACTGATTAGATTAAGGTTGTTAAAAATTAGTTTTTATACCATAAAATCTTCATGGGTATTTTATCGGATCTTTAAAAAAATGGGTCTGATCACCACTGAAGAAGAAGACGGACGAGTTCCGGAGATGCCCCATATAGGGCTCTCCCTATATGGGGGTCGCTTACGATAACTATTGACGATGAGAAGTTATGATGATGATTGATGAAGTTATATACGAAGGTTTACGATGACCATTACGACGGGGAATTACAACGACCATAGAGGAAGAAGTGCGCGATGACCTACAATGACGGTACCACGACAATCACTATAATTGATACAACGACAAAGAATAAGTATTGATAAGGAGCCTATAAAGGATGATCTTAAGTCAAGGGAGAAAGAGTGAAATGATAAAGAAACGAATAACGACCCAAGCTCTTCAGAAATTTCCCCGGACCCTCACAGGGGGCGCCTCGTGTTATATGGCCGCACGGGGTGGCCGCTTCACAATACAAGTGAGATGACATGGAAGAATTAGCGAGGAGATTGCTCCCATAACTAAACTGAGAATTGAACAAAGTACCAAAATCATATAAGATAAGAAGAGGAGCCCTCGTAGGACCTCTCCATGTTTAGGGATGGCCCTAGGCATTGGGGAGGACTCCAAAGGACTCCAATCTTTCACAAGGCGAGCCCTATAAAGAAAAAGGGGCCTCCGGGAGTCCGTCATCCCAAAAAACATATTTAAGATGTCATTCTATAGTCTTATGGGTTATCCTCATAGGGGAACGGTAGTAAGCATCTAGTGTGTGCTTTGGGAGCCCTATTTCGGTATTCGGCAGGTTGTCCTCGACGGGAGACTCTGGGGTTATCTCGCATTTTGCACTTCTACGCTTGGGATCACTTGTCCAGTAGTCTGGTGGGTTATCCTCATCGGGGGGCAAGGATGCACTTTGGCATTTACGGTATGTCATTGCTATACATGTGGTTACGATCGACGAAAGTAGCGGTACCGGATAAGGATATCCACCGGCCGGGGAGTTTCCTTATACGTGAAGTCCTGAAGTCATAACCGAGCCTTGGGCCTTTATGACTAGGCCGCATAGTCGGGCAATGCTAAATCAAATTAATGTTCGAGTTATAATAGGAAGTTGGTTCGACAACTCCTATTGGGCCGCGGAATGAGAAGTCAAGTCCATCTACGTTTCTTGTTCCCCAAGAATTACGTCTGGCTTGATCCTCTATAAAAGGAGGTATGTAGGCATATTGTGAGGGCACGTGTTTGAGAGATCTGAGAAGGCAAACATAAATCCGAGCAATCTCATACATTTCTTAAGCACAAATCAATGCACTATGGTGATTTTCCTGGTCACCGACTGCGGTGTAGATCTTGATTCCGACCGCGAATTTCAAATCTTTGTTAACTAAATTTCTCCATTAACAGATTGGCGCTAGAAGGTGGGGCTCGAATTAAATCGAATCTTAAGAGGAAAAGATATCTAACAATGGTGGAAACTCTCGCAATAACAACTATAATTCTTATGGTGAACGCTACACGTAAGATCAACACGAAATGGACGCTTCAAGCAACATGAAGATGGATTCTATGATCAAGATCAACTTGAAGATGGATGCTACCAGCAATATGAACATGAGGACGAACTTTGTAATACACATTAAACTCCTTTAGTTGACGGAACGCCACCCGTACTCATCGGAAACACCGATATAATGGAAAAACATTATCGCATGGGCGATATGGCAAATCGCTTTGGGAAAAAATAAGCTCAATGGAAAAAAGTGAGAAGAAGGATGAACGCAATTCTCACAAGCATCACTCCAAGAAAGATTCTACTCAAGAAAAATCTCTGGAGAATTATGAAGAGCAAAATAAATAAGGTAATGTATCCCACTATCGACGCTTTCAGGGGATAACACCCTGTCACTAGCAATACACTAAGGACGTTCTGATTATTAAAATCCCAGATGATGAACAACAGCTCCAACCGGAGCCAAATCAAGAATGAAGGATAATCCCACATACATATCGCTCATGACGTACTTATAGCGAGATTCACCGTGATAATTTGGAGATTAAAAAGCAACGAAGAAGACTATCTCGTTTGAAGAAGAGTCTCAACATCCAATTAAGTGACGAAGACCTAAAAAAGTTGATTGCGGAAATGCAAAAGAATGATCAGCATGAGACAGGACTCATGGACAAACTAATACACCCTTTATAAGGGAAGAAATGCCTCGCAGCAACAGATACCCTTCACTGGAAAAAAAAGCTTCCAACATTTGATGAAGGAAAAAGAACCCGGAGATGATAATCACAGTAGTAACAGCTGGGAAGTAGAAGCGATACTCGAGGATTCACATATCGACAACAATTAAAAAGTAGAGATCTACGCATGCAGTCCATAATGGTAAAATGAGGCAACAAGGAGAATATCAATGATCGGCAAATCGACCATTAATATTATATTATATATATAATATCTAAAATAAACCATCATTTTACAATACATAGGAGTTAACACAACCTCAAAAAATATTATATTCCAATGGGTTGTGGTTCGGCTGCATAATATTGCTCAAAATTACATGATCACGCTCCATATATCTAAAATTTCATATATAATTAGAATTTATTTTTATTCTCATTATATTTTAGTGTTTGAAATCCCTACATAAACAGTATTATGATGAAGAAATCTATATCTTGTACTGAATTAAAAAACCTATAGAGTTTTTTCTTTTTTTCCGATTAAATAGTTTGTCGATTGAATTTGAACTGGTTCCATATTGTACTTAACTAGGATTAATATTTTCTTTAGTGACAAAAAATATAAGGACCTTCACCATCATATATGTCCGATTCAGGTAAATGCAAATAGATTATCATAGATTCAAATGTGTGTCAACATGATAGAATATATGTTGAATTAAATACTTTAGATACCCACATTTCAAATTTTAATGAATTTTTCGGACGTATTTATTTTCTTCCTGCGTAGTAGTGCATAAAGTCACATACCTTCTATAGCATGATGTTGATTTAGGTGGCAAAATATCTTCGAACAAAAAAGACAATTTTATTCATGGGGAGGATTGTTGAAAACTTTTAAATAAAAAAGTGAACTTTTGTTTCCTTGATTGGTGTATAGAATGTATAACATATTTGGTTTTAGCATCGTATCCTTTTTTTAAATATTGTAAATAAATTTGGAAAAGGTAATTACAATAATTACAGAACAACTTTCTAACCTTTCACTTAGATATTACTTTTTAATAAAAAAACTACGCAAGCAAACATATTGTAGTTCAATATCGTTTAAGGCTATATTTCCTTGATTAATTCATACTCATAAAGTAAGCAACAACCGGAGCAACTAAAAAGTATATCATTTTCTTAACAGAAATCATAATTCTATATTTGATTTATAGAATAAAGGTCACTATTAAAAAATCTTACATGAAATTCTTACTTCCATTATGTTCTGACCAGCCTCATTAATATTAATAAAACCATATGAATAAGTATAAAACATCCTTACAACACTAGAATAATCTTTCATATAAATTAAATATGTTTTGAGTAAAAATTAATTTAAATTTGTCACAATGATCGATATATATACATACATATATATAACAAGGATAAATCACAAACACCAAACAAATTTTCATTAAAACTATTTATCGAGACCAATGAAAGACATTAGTCACAATAATGTGAGAATAAAAGAACTTTATAAATAATAAACAGTTTAATAATATATAACTGAAATGATTTGTGAAAGACATGGGCATGGGATAAATGACATCCTATTTTGTACATAGTCGTTGAAATTTATTTTGAATTTTGAGGTATAGAATGCGTCTAGAGCACGGACAAGGAACACAATCTAGAATATTATAGACATTTCTTTGAAACTAAAGGGAAAAACAATAATACTATAAAGTTCAAGAGAATTCTCGAACAATTTGGGCTTGAAATTGGCTATTAACCTAGTATCAACAAAGGCCCAAAAGAAAAGCCCAAATCCAAATAAAATTTAGAAAGGCATAAAATCTAAATTTAAACTCCATATATAATTTGAAACAAGTAAAATAGCCCAAAGCGGCCCAGCAAAAAGACCTGCATTTTTGACCTTATTTCTATTCGAAATTTAGGTCGTGAATCCTAGTCGAATTACTACAACTAGAGGTCCCTAAAATGACCTAAACTTTGACCCCATTTCTGATTGAAATATAGGTTATGGATCCTAGTTGAGTTTCTTCGACTAGAGGTTCCTAAAACAACCCAAATTTAAAACTCATTTTTGGTCGAAATCTAGGCCATAAGTCCTGGCCAGATTGCTTCGACTAGAGGTCCCAAAATATTGAGGACTGTCAAGATTATACACGACCCGACAACCCGACACGAATTTGTACTCTTTAGGGTTGTCTCTATACAAGTTATGTGGAAAACATGTCAGACCTGAAATTGACCCGATTAAAAAAGACAAGTTACGGGTGCACCCGGTTAATTCAAACCAGACCTGCATAACCCGTGAATATATATATATATATATATAAACAATAATATGAATAATATATAACTAATATAATTGATCAATTAAACATATACTTACGAATGTTCAATCATTTTTTATTATTTTCTTTATATATTAAATGATATATATATATATATGTATATATATATATAAATTTTAATTAATTAACATGTCGTGAATAATTTCATTACACAAAATAATATTTTTAAACTTAAAAATGTATTTTGTTCATAATACAACACAAACGAAAGAAATAATAATATATAATGGCTTGATAAATAAAATATTCAATTAAATCTACTAAATTGTTTAAATAACTATTTCACTAGTAGATAAAATATTTGTCCACTAGCGGGTCGGGTGACCGGTTTAATGAATGGATCGGGTTAGTGTCAATATTTTGCGGGTAAAAATATTTTAGGGCCGGTTTAGTGTTAGACCAAAATTTTGATCTAAGAATATGACCCGTCACGAATCCGACACGTAACACGAAATTGACAGTCCAATCACCCTCACTTCGACCTCAGTCTTGGTTGAAAACCAAGTCGTCGATCCTGGTCGAAGTGCTTCGACCAGTAAGTCAGAGTTGGCTATGTTTTCGACCAAGATTCTAGTTCAAAACCAAGTCGTGAATACTGGTTGTCAATTTAAAAATAAATTTTAAAAAAATCCGAAAAACTAGAAAAGTTACAGAAAAATCTTAAAAATATGAAAATGATAGAAAATTAGGGAATTAGATTATAAAAAAAATGCCACTGTTACGACCGGCATTTTATGTAATATTATTTGTGAATTTGGTATAATATTAAGTCAAATGAAAATATATTCAATGATTGTACGTTTGTGTGAGTGAAAATTTCTGCATTATAAATTTGCTTTGGGTAGTACATGATTTTTCAAAGCAAGAGTTTATTTAATTTCTTTATTTTTGATTTATAAGGAATATTCTAAGCTTTGGAAAAATCTTCTTTTAAAAGGCATTTTGTTCACAAATTTTGAAAATGATTTTATAAAGTCTCTAAAAATACAAGTTAATTTATGGTATAAATTTTATAATTTTTGAACTTGTATTTTATTTTATAAAAATAAATCATTATAAATTTTAGTTGTCATATTTACCAAATTACATGAATAACCTTGCATGCAAACTCTCTTCTATTTAATCAAAGGGCAAAGAAGACATTCTCAACCCCACTAACTCACATTTTGCTAACCAATTTACCCCTTTACCCTTGCATGCAAATCTACCTAACTATATTGGAGGGTTACTCTTGTAAAATCTCAAACCCACTCACATTATAGTCAAATCAATGCATAAAAACAAGTCCAAGAAGTGATCATCACCTCACTTCACCCCACCACTTCACTCTCTTCTCCCTCCCTCCTCCCTCACCTCTCGGTTTTTCCCCTCCCCTCTCGGCAACCACCAAAACCGAGCCCCATCCCCTTCTTTCTTCAACTCTCACTCAAACAATCATCTTATATCCAAGTAATTTTACTCCCTATATGTTATTCTTATATATATTTCAAAAGTTTAGAGTGAAAAACCTATGTTTTGACCTTGCATGGTGATGTTTTTGTTAAACTCAAAGTGAACCTCCTTGATTCTTGTGAATCTAAGGCTTTCACCATGAGATATAGTATCATAGGGTCAAGAATGGCTAGACATAAGAGTGTTACACTTATGAAATGTTGTTCTTACCCTAATCCATTCGGCCATGACTTGATACGAGCCGAATGGATGGTGTTTTGTTGCCTTGTTACATTTTTGTGTATTTTGTGATGATAACGTGAATTTTATAGTAAAAGCTTGATAAAACCCTTTTGCATGCTAGTTGATCATTTAGTTGTAATCCATGTTAGGCTTGCATGTTGAATTATGATAAAAATTTATTTGGAAATCATGTTGCTTTGGCTTGAAAGATCCGAAAGCATGCATGCATGTAAATCACTTTTGATTGGAAGTTTTGATCATTTAGATTCATGTTGTTAGTGAGCCTTAATTTCAGTAGGAATAATGTATTAATATTGATTTATACTTCTTATTGCATGGTAATAATTCGTGGTTATCTATTATAAAAAATATATATATATATATATCTTGTTGCTTCAAGAGCATAAAAGTTTGTGATTTGTAAAGAGTAGTCTCTTTTGTTTTGCCATAGTTGCACCTTAGGTAAGGATGATCTCACCAAGGTTATTTTGAGAAAAAGGGAGTTAGTTCAGTAGAATACCATGTATAAGTCTTTGTTTAAGTTTTGAGTTGTTGTTAGATAGGTTTGTCAAGTCAAAGCCTTGGAAAATGAGAGTTATAGTTTCTGCAGAAAAATCAGTTTAGTACCCTGAGGTTTAGAGTGAATTTTGACCATGTCATTGATGTGCACTTTAAGGCCCAAGATACCAGAAGTTAGTATGGGGAGTATATAATAGGTTTTAGGAGTTGGTTGGAGGTTTGCATGTCATTTGGTTAGGTGCACAAGTAGAATAACAAAATCTGTCCAGCAGGGGACAGTTTTGTTGCAACTTAGAAATAGGGAGATTTGGCCATGTCATGGGTAGGCCCTCATTAGGCCCAATTGAGCCTTAGTTAGAGGGTATGTCAGAGAAGTTTTTCAAACCATAGTTCATAGGATATGAGCTAGAACCATGTGTCACAAGTTAATTCAAGTCAGGGCATTTTCTGCCCAGAAAAACAGGGGAACCTTGGACTTTTAGCTTAGGCCCAAGCCAGGCCTTTGAGCCACATCAAGCTTGTGAGATGCCCTTAGGTCAGGAGAGTCTTGTGTAAAAATTTTGAAGAAAAACTTGTAGTTTAAGAGTGTCTAATGCACTCAAGAAACCTTAGTTACCATTCTGAAATTTGCACCAGTGAGCACTTTCACTTATCACATAGCTTTAGAATACTTAGAAGTGAGTATTAGGTCGACCACCATAGTTGTAAGATAGTATAAGGTCAGTAGAGCAAAAGGCACAAGTGAGGGTCAATAGGTTTTGGATAATTTAGGAAAGGCACATTGAGTTAGGAAGCCCAAATTTGAAGACTTTGTTTAGTTAGTGACCAAGTGACTTAAGTGGTGAGTCGAGATCATCCAAGCCTAGTGTGGAATTATGGTGTATATGATGTTATTTGGTATTAATATACGATATGTGATTATGTGGCTACGTGTGTACATTTGAAAATATAATGGTGGATATGAATTAAGTGCGTATAGGCCTAAGTGCCATCCATGTTTAATTTCGGGTTGTAAATAGGTTAAGATGGTAAGAATATATTATAATGAGGATTATTATTATTTATGTAGGATCTCGAGACGAGGGAAAACTTGCCATAAAAGTCGAGTGAAGCTCCAGTTGTTGCTCCTACCAGTCAGACCAGACCAGTCTATCTCAAGGCAAGTGATTCAACTTGACCTTCGTATTTACTGTAAACAGTTCATATATATATCGATGCAATTATCCTGAGTCATTTTGATATATTTAAATCAAGCATATCTTTTGTTTATCTTTGAGTTACATAGAGATGCCATGAACCCTCGAGTACGTATTGCAAGTAGTTCAAAAGTCTTTCATGATAGTTTAATGCCATGATAAAATAGAGATTTGTTATAATACTTTATTGATCCTTTTGATTATCATGCTATTGATCCCTGAGAAATCTTGATATTGCACCCTGATGCTTTGATTCAACTCTTGAAATAACCTCGATAGAAACTTTATCTTGATACCTAAAAGCCAATCATTTCTTAAATTCATTCATGATTGTTTGATAACCCTATCCTTACCCTAAAGCTTGATACCCTGTTATATCTTGAGCTAATGATCACTTTCTTTATATTTTAACACCTCTATCCTATTGGAACCAGTGATGCTTATCTTCTTGATGTTCTAATACCTATACCTTGTCTACAACCATTGCTTTAAGCCTAGTTTGGCATTACTCTTTCATATTATCCAATAGCCTTGCTCAATTTCCTTGTCAAAGTTCTTGTTTATGGAAACCTCTCAATTACCCTAATATAATAAAGTCTAGTGGATCATGGCCCTGAGATTTAGTGTCATATTTCCAGTGTTTCAAGTTAATCTATAATCCCTTGATAAAAATGATTACAGTCGAAAGAGATTTTGTCATAAATCGGCATCAGTTTTTAAAATGATTAAAATGTGGATTTTTCAGTCCCAAAGGGGGATAAATGTTTTCTTTGAATGGTGGATCTGGACTGAGACGCGAGTCCTTTCCACACTTATATTAGGCTTAAAAGTTGCCTAGGGATTCCCAATAATGTTTTAGAACCCGGCGAGGTTCGGGATTACTTCGCGGCTGATCACCGGCTGTAATCCGTAGCGTCATAAAATGATTTTGATTAAGAATGATTTTAAAATTGTTTTGATGCAAGCATAATGATGCCAACTCACATAAGTTTTATCTCTCGTTATCATTGATTATGTCTTTCCATTGTCATTCCTAAAGGTATATCTCAATTTATGTTTTGCGTTGTACTGTTAGCACTTGTTGAGCTTTTGGCTCACTTCTTGCTTACCCTGATATTACAGCTAGCAGCTATGGTTAGATTCAAGCAGACTGCCCGTAAGACCTGTGATGCTGATGCTTATGTTCGAGCTCAGGTAGAATAAGTAATAATAGCTGTGAGGATTCGGTATTTGTAATCAGATGTAATAGCTGGTAGTGATGGGCTGTTCCAAACCCTAAACTGTAAGATCTTGGATTGGTTGTGTATCCTTCATTAAAATGATGTAATAACTATATTTATTTCGCTATTTAAGTTGGGGGTGTGACAACCACAATATATTTTGATAAATATATCAAAAATAAAGGAAACATACTTGAAAAATGGCAAGAATTCCGAGACACATAAAAAATGTGGGAAAGTAAATGGAAATTGTTATAACTTTCCTTAAAAATGAGATAGCCTCGAATAAGGCCAATCGTTTTAAATGTGTAGGTTCGTCATCATTAAAATAATGAAATGATACCCGGAAAAGAGCGTGAACTTAAATTTCGCGAAACTTCTAAATATTTCTTCGAAAGTGGGGGCATAATATAACCCTTAGGCGCATTAAATGCGACGTTGATTAAACCGAGAATGGTTCATTTAGTAAGGCTCAATTATTAAGGCTCGGTAATTAATGTTGCATTACTTAGGCCCCAAAGGCCGAAAATTATGATCTACTCAAGATTCAATAAAGTCAAAAGGCTAGGCCCACTAGTTTAAAAAGGTCGAGATTGCATAAGACCCACAAACTATAAATTTATTTATTAGATTCGTATATCATAATTTAGCCACAATAATAATCGAAAAAATAAGTCACTCAATTGCAACACAATTCTATAAGAAAGAAAATCCTTACTTCCCATGACTTCAATTCATCTTGATTAGTTGTATTTGAGAACAATTCACTCTTAAGCCAATTGAGATGGAGTTCATCGAGAAAATATGGTTTTAAATATTAGCTTCTTTTTTGATCCTTGGATTTGGGAATTAGTGCAAGTCTTTGTGCTAAATATCCGTACATATGTTACCAATTTTTAGCGTGTTCAAATATAAACACAAAATAGCATAGCACATCCTCGATTAATTACAAATATTAAATTTGAATACCTCCAAGGTATCCAAGCCATTATTAAAAGAAGGAAAATGCTTGGCGTAGAATAATGATAATTACGTAAATGTGCTCGTGTACTTGAAATAGAGATCAGTGTTAAGAAATTACTGAAAGTTTTGAAAAAGACGATAATGAATGATGATGGGAATAACTGCTAAAAAATGAAATAAAATTGATTTAATAGTTTCGAATAATTAGGAGGAAACAATACTCTTAAAATTTAATAAGCCAGCTTTGATCGACATGAAAAAGTGAACTTGTGTTTCCTTGATTGGTGTATAGAATCCTGTGTAACATATTTGGTTTTAGCATCGTATCCTTTTTTCAAATATTGTAAATAAATTTGGAAAAGATAATTACAATAATTATATAAACACTTTCTAAGCTTTCAGTTAAGTATTACTTTTTAATAGAAAAAACTACGCAAGCAAACATATTGTATTTCAATTATCGTTTAAGGCTATGTTTCCTTGGTTAATTCGTACTTATAAAGTAAGCAACAACCGGAGCAACTAAAAAGTATATCATTTTCTTAACAGAAATCATACTTCTATATTTGATTTATAGAATAAAGGTCACTATTAAAAAATCTTACATGAAATTCTTACTTCCATTATGTTCTGACCAGCCTCATTAATTTTAATAAAACCATATGAACAAGTATAAAACATCCTTGCAACACTAGAATAAGTTTCCATATAGATTGAATATGTTTTGAGTAAAAATTAATTTAAACTTATCACAGTGATCGATATATATATATATATATATATATATATATATATATATATATAACAAGGATAAATCACAAACACCAAACAAATTTTCATTAAAACTATTTATCGAGACCAAGAAGGACGTTGGACACAATAATGTGGGCATAAAAGAACTTTATAAATAATAAATAGTTTAATAATATATAACTGAAATGATTTGTGAAAGACATGGGTAGGGGATAAATGACATTCTATTTTGTACATAGTCGGGACGTTGAGATTTATTTTGAATTTTGAGATACAGAATGCGTCTAGAGCACGAACAAGGAACACAATCTAGAATATTCTAGATATTTCTTTGAAATTAAAGGGAAAAAATAATAATACTAGAAAGTTCAAGAGGATTCTCGAACAATTTGGGCTTGAAATGGGCTATTAACCCAGTATCAACAAAGGCCCAAAAGAAAAGCCCAAATTCAAATAAAATTTAGGAAGGCATGAAATCTAAATTGAAACTCCATATATAATTTGAAACAAGCAAAATAGCCCAAAGCAGCCTAACAAAAAGACCTGCATTTTCGACCTTATTTCTAGTCGAAATTTAGGTCGTGAATCCAATTCGAATTACTACAACTGGAGGTCCCTAAAATGACCTAAAATTTGACCCCATTTCTGGTTGAAATATAGGTTATGGATCCTAGTTGAGTTTCTTCGACTAGAGGTTCCTAAAACAACCCAAATTTCAATTCATTTCTGGTCGAAATCCAGGCCATGAGTCCTAGCCAAATTGCTTCGACTAGAGGTCTCAAAAAGTTTAGGACTGTCAAGATTGGACACGACCCGACAACCCGACACGAATTTGTACTCTTTAGGGTTGTCTCTATACACGTTATGTGGAAAACATGTTAGACCTGAAATTGACCCGATTAAAAAAGACAAGCTACAGGTGCACCTGGTTAATTCGAACCAGACCTGCATAACCCGTGAAAATATATTTTAAAAAATAATATAAATAATATACTACTAATATAATTGATCAAATAAACATATACCTATGAATGTTCAATTCTTTTTTATTATCTTCTTTATATTTTAAATGATATATATGTATATATATATATATATTTCAATTAATTAACACGTCTTGAATAATTTCATTACACAAAATAATATTTTTAAACTTAAAAATGTAGTTTGTTCATAATACAACACAAACGAAAGAAATAATCATATATAATGGCTTGATAAATAAAATATTCAATTAAATCTACTAAATTATTAAAATAACTATATTAATAGTAGATAAAATATTTGTCCACTAGCGGGTCGGGTGACCCGTTTAATGAATGGATCGGGTTAGTGTCAATATTTTGCGGGTAAAAATATTTTAGGGTCGGTTTAGTGTCAGACCAAAATTTTAAACTAAGAATACGACCCGTCACGAACCCGACACGAACCCGACACGTAACACGAAATTGACAGTCCTATGACCCTCATTTCGACCTCGGTCCTGGTTGAAATCCAAGTCGTCGATCCTAGTCGAAATACTTCGACCAGGTAACCAGAGTTGGCCATGTTTTCGACCAAGATTCTAGTTCAAAACCAAGTCGTGAATACTGGTTGACAATTTAAAAAGAAATTTTGATAAACTCCAAAAAACTAGAAAAGTTACAGAAAAATCTTAAAAATGTGAAAATTATAGAAAAATAGGGAAATAGTTTATAAAAAAATCATAAAGATGGCACAATATATTTTGATAAATATATCAAAAATAAAGGAAACATACTTGAAAAATGGCAAAAATTCCAAGACACATAAACCTCTATATATTTCCCTGAAATTCGGGGCATAATATAACCCTTAGGCGCATTAAATGCGACGTTGATTAATCCGAGAATGGTTCATTTAATAAGGCTCAATTATTAAGGCTCGATAATTAATGTTGCATTACTTAGGCCCCAAAGGCCGAAAATTATGATCTACTCAAGACTCAATAAAGTCAAAAGGCTAGGCCCACTAGTTTAAAAGGACGAGATTGCATAAGGCCCACAAACTATAAATTTATTTATTAGATTCGTATATCAAAATTTAGCCACAACAATAATCGAAAAAATAAGTCACTCAATTGCAACACAATTCTATAAGAAAGAAAATCCTTACTTCCCATGACTTCAATTCACCTTGATTAGTTGTATTTGAGAACAATTCACTCTTAAGCTAATTGAGATGGAGTTCATGGAGAAAATGTGGTTTTAAATATTTAGCTTCTTCTTTGATCCTTGGATTTGGGAATTAGTGCAAGTATTTGTGCTAAATATTCGTACATAAGTTACCAATTTTTAGCGTGTTCAAATATAAACACAAAATAGCATAGCACATCCTCCATTAATTACAAATATTAAATTTGAATACCTCCAAGGTATCCAAGCCATTATTAAAAGAAGGAAAATGCTTGGCGTAAAAGAATGATAATTACGTAAATGTGCTCGTGTACTTGAAATAGAGATCAGTGTTAAGAAATTACAGAAAGTTTCGAAAAAGACGATAATGATTGATGATGGGAATACCTGCTAAAAAATGAAATAAAATTGATTTAATAGTTTCGAACAATTAGGAGGAAACAATACTCTTAAAATTTAATAAGCCAGCTTCGATCGACATGAAAAAGTGAACTTGTGTTTCCTTGATTGGTGTATAGAATCATGTGTAACATATTTGGTTTTAGCATCGTATCCTTTTTTCAAATATTGCAAATAAATTTGGAAAAGATAATTACAATAATTATATAAACACTTTCTAAGCTTTTAGTTAAGTATTACTTTTTAATAGAAAAAACTACGCAAGCAAACATATTGTATTTCAATTATCGTTTAAGGTTATGTTTCCTTGGTTAATTCGTACTTATAAAGTAAGCAACAACCGGAGCAACTAAAAAGTATATCATTTTCTTAACAGAAATCATACTTCTATATTTGATTTATAGAATAAAGGTCACTATTAAAAAATCTTACATGAAATTCTTACTTCCATTATGTTCTGACCAGCCTCATTAATTTTAATAAAACCATATGAACAAGTATAAAACATCCTTGCAACACTAGAATAAGTTTCCATATAGATTGAATATGTTTTGAGTAAAAAATAATTTAAACTTATCACAGTGATCGATATATATATATATATATATATATATATATATATATATATATATATATATATATATATATATAACAAGGATAAATCACAAACACCAAACAAATTTTCATTAAAACTATTTATCGAGACCAAGAAGGACATTGGACACAATAATGTGAGCATAAAAGAACTTTATAAATAATAAATAGTTTAATAATATATAACTGAAATGAATTGTGAAAGACATGGGTAGGGGATAAATGACATTCTATTTTGTACATAGTCGGGACGTTGAGATTTATTTTGAATTTTGAGATACAGAATGCGTCTAGAGCACGAACAAGGAACACAATCTAGAATATTCTAGATATTTCTTTGAAATTAAAGGGAAAAAATAATAATACTAGAAAGTTCAAGAGGATTCTCGAACAATTTGGGCTTGAAATGGGCTATTAACCCAGTATCAACAAAGGCCCAAAAGAAAAGCCCAAATTCAAATAAAATTTAGGAAGGCATGAAATCTAAATTGAAACTCCATATATAATTTGAAACAAGCAAAATAGCCCAAAGCGGCCCAACAAAAAGACCTGCATTTTTGACCTTATTTCTGGTCGAAATTTAGGTCGTGAATCCAAGTCGAATTACTACAACTGGAGGTCCCTAAAATGACCTAAAATTTGACCCCATTTCTGGTTGAAATATAGGTTATGGATCCTAGTTGAGTTTCTTCGACTAGAGGTTCCTAAAACAACCCAAATTTCAAACTCATTTCTGGTCGAAATCCAGGCCATGAGTCCTAGCCAAATTGCTTCGACTAGAGGTCTCAAAAAGTTTAGGACTGTCAAGATTGGACACGACCCGACAACCCGACACGAATTTGTACTCTTTAGGGTTGTCTCTATACACGTTATGTGGAAAACATGTCAGACCTGAAATTGACCCGATTAAAAAAGACAAGCTACAGGTGCACCTGGTTAATTCGAACCAGACCCGCATAACCCGTGAAAATATATTTTAAAAAATAATATAAATAATATACTACTAATATAATTGATCAATTAAACATATACCTATGAATGTTCAATTATTTTTTATTATCTTCTTTATATTTTAAATGATATATATGTATATATATATATATATTTCAATTAATTAACACGTCTTGAATAATTTCATTACACAAAATAATATTTTTAAACTTCAAAATGTAGTTTGTTCATAATACAACACAAACGAAAGAAATAATCATATATAATGGCTTGATAAATAAAATATTCAATTAAATCTACTAAATTGTTAAAATAACTATATTAATAGTAGATAAAATATTTGTCCACTAGCGGGTCGGGTGACCCGTTTAATGAATGGATCGGGTTAGTGTCAATATTTTGCGGGTAAAAATATTTTAGGGTCGGTTTAGTGTCAGACCAAAATTTTAAACTAAGAATACGACCTGTCACGAACCCGACACGTAACACGAAATTGACAGTCCTATGACCCTCATTTCGACCTCGGTCCTGGTTAAAAACCAAGTCGTCGATCCTAGTCGAAATGCTTCGACCAGGTAACCAGAGTTGGCCATGTTTTCGACCAAGATTCTAGTTCAAAACCAAGTCGTGAATACTGGTTGACAATTTAAAAAGAAATTTTGATAAACTCCAAAAAACTAGAAAAGTTACAGAAAAATCTTAAAAATGTGAAAATTATAGAAAAATAGGGAAATAGTTTATAAAAAAATCATAAAGATGGCACAATATATTTTGATAAATATATCAAAAATAAAGGAAACATACTTGAACAATGGCAAAAATTCCGAGACACATAAACCTCTATATATTTCCCCGAAATTGGGGGCATAATATAACCCTTAGGCGCATTAAATGCGACGTTGATTAATCCGAGAATGGTTCATTTAGTAAGGCTCAATTATTAAGGCTCGATAATTAATGTTGCATTACTTAGGCCCCAAAGGCCGAGAATTATGATCTACTCAAGACACTCAATAAAGTCAAAAGGCTAGGCCCACTAGTTTAAAAGGACGAGATTGCATAAGGCCCACAAACTATAAATTTATTTATTAGATTCGTATATCAAAATTTAGCGACAATAATAATTGAAAAAATAAGTCACTCAATTGCAACACAATTCTATAAGAAAGAAAATCCTTACTTCTTATGACTTCAATTCACCTTGATTAGTTGTATTTGAGAACAATTCACTCTTAAGCTAATTGAGATGGAGTTCATCGAGAAAATATGGTTTTAAATATTTAGCTTCTTCTTTGATCCTTGGATTTGGGAATTAGTGCAAGTATTTGTGCTAAATATCCGTACATAAGTTACCAATTTTTAGCGTGTTCAAATATAAACACAAAATAGCATAGCACATCCTCCATTAATTACAAATATTAAATTTGAATACCTCCAAGGTATCCAAGCCATTATTAAAAGAAGGAAAATGCTTGGCGTAAAAGAATGATAATTACGTAAATGTGCTCGTGTACTTGAAATAGAGATCAGTATTAAGAAATTACTGAAAGTTTCGAAAAAGACGATAATGAATGATGATGGGAATACCTGCTAAAAAATGAAATAAAATTGATTTAATAGTTTCGAACAATTAGGAGGAAACAATACTTTTAAAATTTAATAAGCCAGCTTTGATCGACATGAATCTGTTCATCAAACCCTTTCTAAATATCGCAATGTGATTAAAGCATTTAGTTAATTAATGAGGTGGTGGAGAAGTGTTGTAGTATTCTGGACTTGATATTGATGGAGTCATTGAAGGAGATGGAGAAGATTAGTAGTATTCCTGACTTGAGGGAGATGGTACCATTGAGGGAGATGGAGCAGGTGAAGGTGGTAGTGATGGTGATGATACTGGTTTAGTTCTGTAAATGTAAGGAGGAGGTGGTGGAGATTTATAAGTATAAGGAGGTGGAGGAGATGGGGATGGTGGTGGTGGTGATTTGTATACGTATGGAGGAGGTGGTGATGGTGATGGAGGTGGCGGTGATTTGTAAATATAAGGAGGTGGAGGTGAGGGGGATGGTGGAGGCGGTGATTTATAAATATAGGGAGGAGGTGGTGACGGGGATGGTGGTGGTGGCGATTTGTAAACGTAAGGAGGTGGAGGAGATGGTGATGGTGGGGGTGGGGATTTGTAAATGTAGGGAGGGGGTGGTGACGGGGATGGAGGTGGTGGAGATTGGTAGACATAAGGCGGTGGAGGAGATGGGGATGGTGGTGGGGGTGATTTGTAAATGTAGGGAGTAGGTGGTGATGGGGATGGTGGGGGTGGGGATTTGTAAATGTAGGGAGGAGGTGGTGATGGGGATGGAGGTGGTGGCGATTTGTAGACATAAGGAGGTGGAGGAGATGGCGACGGAGGTGGTGGCGATTTGTAAATGTAAGGAGGAGGTGGTGGTGGGGATGGAGGTGGCGGAGACTTGTAAATATAAGGAGGTGGCGGTGATGGGGATGGGGGTGGTGGAGATTTGTAAATGTAAGGAGGTGGGGGAGAGGGGGATGGTGGAGGTGGTGATTTATACATGTATGGTGGAGGCGGGGATGGGGATGGAGGTGGCGGAGATTTATAGATATATGGAGGTGGTGGCGATATATAGGAATAGAGTGTTGGTGGTGGAGGTGGTGATTTGTATGCATACCATGATGTGGGTGGTGGAGATGAATAAACATAAGGCCAACTGTCGTGGGCACTTACACTAGCAGATGCAACACACAGTGCGAGTACATAAAATAGCCAAACCAAAAATTTGGCCATTTTTGAATTATATTATCTTGAGTTCAGTTGTAGTTGAGACTTGAGACTGAGAGTGTCAAATTGGTACTTGAGATATATTGGTAGGTGTCCGAGAGTACTACTAAAGAGCAGACTTCATGTTGTGAATGTTTAATTATAGGCAATAACATAGGCTTTATATATAGTGATCAATGCTTTATTAGTACTTGGTCATGTTGGGAAATTTCAGGGATGACTGTCTTTTCTAAACAGTATAAACGTTTGTAGTAATGTTGCACTTGTTTGTACATACTGCAACTGCATGCATGAAGTAGTCAAAATTTGTAATGGCAGGTGTGTGCCAGTAAAGAATGAATGCTGACAGCATCGTTTTGGAAAAGACTTGCCAATCAGGCGCCAAATGGTACATGAAGCGAATGTTAATACTTCAGTAATTACTCAAAACAAAAAATTGATGCAGCATGTAAAAAGATAGATAGCACTTCAGCCACTTCTTTATTCTGCCGGAACTGTTTTTTGAACTTTAGCAAGCTATGGCAAGACAAACACATACATACAGTCTACTATTTAATTCATGAATAGAATTATGGAGTCTATATTTATTTATTTTTTGAGATTTAATCTGTTGAAAATTCATCCTCCTTTTTGTTTTAAAGAAAGTTGACGCATCTAAACTCTTTTTCCAAAACGCTTGGTCTTAAACTACATTTTAGAATTATTGTGTGGTCGGGCTTTAAATTTTAATATTAAATATTATTATGTACAGATATTTTTTATATTTATTTTTTCAGTACTTTAAATTTTTATTTTTGAATGCAATTAATTGATTTTAAGATAAGTATATTTAAATTAAATAGTCATAACTCATACTTGAATTACTTAAAAGAGCTTTTTTTTTAAAATAGTTAAAATAGCTTATAACCCCACCATACACAGATATTATTGTAATCAAAGATTATTATATTTAAATAAAATATAAATTTTAGCAAATTCAACTAACTATATTTAAATTTATATTAGTTTAATATGTTTCAACCCCAATCAATTGTCAATAGCGAAAAAATTATGTTAGTTGAGACCCGTTATTATACTTACTATCTTTTTTAATTTTATTTTAGTGTGAGCTGATTATTATTTTGTTTTTGTCTTATGACATTATATTGACGCACGGATTTCCTTTCAATTTTGTTTGTAGTCTGCTCCAATAATATAATATTTTTAGAGAGATCAATAATATTTATTATTTTGATTTAACGAAAATCATTAGACATAATGTATTTTCTTTTAAATATTACTATAATTATGGTGAATAGACTTACTAGCAACCAAATTTTAGTTGTTTCGTATTTAATATAATAGTATATATATATATATAATATATATATCGAACTATTACATATTTTTTTAATATTAAATATCATTAGCTTATATATGGGATGCACCGCTATTTTTTCTATTTATTTTTTCAGTACTTCTAATTTTTATTTTTAATTATAATTAATTGATTTTAAAATAAGTACCTTTAAATTAAAATAGCTTAAAACCCCTCCATACACATGTCTTTTTATTATTACATGATTTTATTATATTAATTTATATTAAAAAATTTAAAACATCAAAATTCATTACTTTAGAATTTTTAAATGATATGATTTAATAATAATTATATATTAACACGTATATATCCATTTTTTTTAGAAATAAAGGCAATTTAGTTACATAATATAAAAAGAATAATGTGTTTGAGTTAAAAAAAAAGGTAAGTAGTTTGTTAATAATATTTAAAATATTAATATTTTTTTTTCAAAATAGAATTGTCCATATTATTTTTGAAAGTGAACTTTTTTTTAAAATGGATAGCACTTATTTCTGTTTTTAGAACTTTAGCAAGTTATGAAAAGACAAACACATACATAGCACAGGTATTTAATTCATGAATAGAATTATGGAGTCTATTTTTTTTATATTTTTAATATCTAAGCTGTTGAAAATCATCTCCCTTTTTGTTACCAGGAAGGTTGATGCATCTGAACTCTTTTTCCAAAACACTCGCTCTTAAACCTTAAAACACTGCACTTTAAAATTATTTTGTTGCTTGGCTTTGAATTTTATTAATAAATACTACTATGCACATATATTTTTTATATTTATTTTTTCAATACTTCTAATTTTTATTTTTGAATGCAATTAATTAATTTTTTAATTAAGTATATTTAAATTAAATAGTCATAACTCATACTTGAATTACTTGAAAGAAATGTTTTTTTAAATAGTTAAGATAGGTAACAAACCAAACTTTTATTATTTAGTCTATTATAATATATTTTATATCAACACAAAATAAATATTCAAAACAAGTTTTTTAGTCGGAGAAAATAAAAAAAGTTAACATGTTTTACTTTAAAAGTTAATTAAATTATATGCTAATTAAGTTAAATAATGAAATCATTAATTGTAATGGTAATTATTGAATTAATGAAATAAAGTACCTTAATATTTTGTCCATTTTAATATAGTATTGTAAAACGTAGAAAATATATGTTTTTATTGGAGAAAATAGAAAGGATAACGTGTTTTACTTTTAAAAAGGTACTAGTTTGAAAATACATGTCCACTTTTAATATAAATTTTTAGTTCAATTTAGTTGTCTACTTCAATTTTGAATGTAAATTTATATTTTCAAAGTCAATTATATTCCAAACTCCAAAAACCCGTCCTCAGTTCGGATTGCAGGCTGCAACTCGCCATACATCATACCTGCTTTAGTCAAAATAGCTTATAATCCACCAATTCATGATTTTATTAAATAATAAAATCTCAGAAAATATACAAGCTATACTGGATATAGAGATTTTATAATTTCACTTTATATAATATATGAAGAAATCTAGTTACAACTCCCAAGAAACTTTTTCTAAGAACAAGTTCTTGCAAAAAATAATATTATAATTAATTTTTGCTCATTGTTGTGTTCATGCATGTGAACTTTTTCTCCAAAACACTTGGTCTTAAATCTTCAAACACAACACTTTAAAACTTAAAACTCATAGTGATTGTTTGTGTGGCTTTAAATTTTAATATTAAATATTATTTTTTATATTTATTTTTTAATTATAAATAATGATTTTAAAATAAGTACCTTTAAATTAAATAGGCATAGCTCATACTTGAATTACTTAAAATAGCTTATAATCCGGCCATGTTTTTATTATTACATCATTTTTAAATTTAATTTATATTGAAAATTTTAAAACATCAAAATTCGTTGTTCTAAATTTTTTAAATGACATGATTTAATAATAATTTTATATTAACATATATATTTTTTTGATATTTTTAGCAATAAAGCTTTTTAATTACATAATATAAAAAGAATAACTCATTTGAGGAAAAAAATTGACATGGGCTTGAAATTAGCGTAGCATCATAATTAATGTTGAATTAAATAAACCCGATATGGTCCAGTAACCAAGCACCGTTAATGAAACCCAAAGAATTATTTATTTATAATTAATAAAAAGGGTAAAATAACAGTTCATTAAGTATATCCCATACGGACAGAATTTTTCATTGAGTAGCTTCCAAGGCAACTAATCCAACAAAAAATATGCTTCCCACTTATTAAGACTCCAAAGTCTACTCTAAAACGGAGACTTATTCATCAAGTATTCTAACCCTAATCCAATTCAAGGACATGCAATATTTATACAAAGGGTCTCAACTCTCCATTCAAAACTACATTTTTGACTTGATTCTCTAAATTCACAGAGATACGTAAGTATCTTGTGAAGACAAATTTGTTAGGAATATATTATGTACTTGATGATAAGCTAAACAAAACACCTTAGTAGATTTAACTTATTGAATTTTGTAGCACCCAACGGATGATCAATTATAGTCCCGACGGATGACCCAATATAGTCCCGACGGATGACTAATTGATATCCACCGGGTGAGTAGCTTATGTAACAATAAGTAATGGAGCACATTTCTGCAAATAACTTTGTGTAGATTCTGTAGCAGCATATGAGTCATATTGACTGCTAGTAGATATGCAGATTAGGTTGATTAATTGTAAATATATGATGTTTTATAATTCTGCATAAATGAAATGGAGTCAAGTGTCAAATAGCTACCCGACGGATGATCAACAAAGCTACCCGACGGATGAGCAACAAAGTTACCCGACGGATGTCAAGAAAGTACCCAACGGATGATCAATTCAAATATCTGTTGAAAGTGACAACACAGTCACATGCGTTAGGTGTTTACAAAAGGAATGTGGCAGCCTGTTTAACTAGGAAAATGAGAACAAAGTAGCATTACCATTTCCATGCTATTATGAAGATATTCAAAGATGTTGGAATAGAGTAGTGAAACAGCATGGAGTTAGACTTGATAGGTTTTGTTTTATTATCCTGTCTTATTACCATGTAAACTTGGTGATATATAAACCAAGTGTAGCTAGTAGAACAAACAACTAAGCAAACATATTTTAGAAGAGAAATAGAAAAAGCTGTAACTGTTAAGAATTTCTCTGTAGTTTGTTTGTTCACTTGTAAACGCAACTGTGAGCTATTCAAGCTTCACAGGGTTCTCTCGATATATATATATATATATATATATATATATATATATATATATATATATATATATATATATATCTTGGATACATTTCAAATCCACCAGAAAGTTTTAAAGACTTTTGTTTTTATTATTTGTGTTTTGATTTATATAATTCTTTCATTCCGCACTTTGCAAATGAAACACTTATATATTATTGAGTTAGAACAGTTTTAAAAATCTCAAAAAGAAGCCAGAATTATATTCAACCCCCTTCTGTAATTCTTGTTTTATTGTTAGGGAATAACAATTGGTATCAGAGTAAGCTCTTGAAGTACAAAGTGTTTAAAGATCACAAAAAACAGCAAGATGAACAAGAATGATGTTAGAGTTAAGATTCCATTTATGGACAAAGATAACTATCACCACTGGAAGGTGAAGATACACCTACATCTCCTCTCTTAAGATGAGGCCTATGTGGATTGCATAGAGAGAGGTCCTCATGTATCAATGAGAGCTGTAACAGGCAATGAACCATCTGTTCCCAAGCCTAGGCATGAATGGTCAGATCCTGATATTGAGCAAGTCAGGAAAGACAAGAAGGCCATGAATATATTGTTCAATGGAGTTGATGGTTATATGTTTGATAACATCATTAACTGCAAAACAACCAAGGAGGTTTGGGACACAATTCATATTATCTGTGATGGTACTGAGCAAGTAAGGGAAAATAAGATGCAGCTGTTAATACAGCAATATGAGCACTTTCATTGTGAAGATAGTGAGTCTCTCACTGATATTTTTAGTAGATTTCAAAAAATATTAAATGCTCTTAAGTTGCATGGAAGAGTCTATCAGACAAAAGACTATAACCTCAAGTTCCTTAGATCTCTTCTAAAGGAGTTGGAACCAATGACAGTCTCATTGAGAAACTCTCAAGATTACAAGGAGTTTACTTTGGAGAGACTGTATAGCATCCTGAAAACTTATGAGCTTGAAATAGAGCAAGATGAGAGGATGGAGAAATGAATAAATAAAGGAGGGTCCATAGCACTGGTTGCTGAGTTAGAGAAAGAGAAAAAGATGAAGGTAGAAGCTGTTGAGTCTACTTCAAAGGCCTGTGAGAACAAGTGTAAAGGGCTGATAGATGAAAATGAAGACAATTTGAGCCAAGATGACATGGATGATATTGATGAGCATTTAGCTTTTCTTTCCAGAAGATTTGCCAAGATCAAGTTGAAAAAGAACTTTGGAGCAGCCAAGCCAAATAGAAATATGGTGGATAAATATAAATTCAAATGTTTCAAATGTGGCTTGGCAGGGCACTTTGCCAGTGAGTGTAGAAAGTCAGATTCCAGTAAAAAGAAGTTCGAGCATGTTGATTATAAACAGAAGTATTTTGAGTTGCTCAAGCAAAAGGAAAGGGCTTTCATTACATAGGAAAATGACTGGGCAGCTGATGGTTTGGATGAAGATGAGAATGTCAGCTATGTCAATCTAGCCATAATGGCCAAGTCTGATGAAACAGAAACAAGTTCTTCAAGTAATCAGGTAATCACCACTAACCTAGCACATTTATCTAAAGCTGAGTGTAATGATGCCATAAATGACATTTTCACTAAATTATATCATTTGCGTGTTACACTTAAGTCTCTCACCAAATAAAATGCTAAAATCAAATAAAACAATTTGTTTTTAAGTGAAAGGAATAATGTGCTAGAGTCTCGGTTTATTGAATTTGAAAAATTGAGAATAGAATGTAAGATTTCTAAGGATGAATTAACTGAGTCCTTGAAGAAAGAAGAGATTTTGAAGAAGCAACTTGAACGAGAACAAGAGGTGATTAAGACATTGAAATCATCCAGAGATGTTCATGCTCAAATCACTAAAGTTCAAGGTATTGAGTCCTTTTGTGATGCAGCCTGGAAAAAAGTAAGGAGAAGCTGGAATCCAATTTGGTTGAAGGATTGCTAACAGATGTGGACTCGACAGATGACGAGAGTCATCCGTCTGATAATCAAAAGGATTATCCGTCGAGTGACACAAATCATTATCCGTCGGCTATAAGCAAACCTGTGAGCAAAGCCAAACTTTCCAAGCTGAATGAGAAATATGGATCAGTTTCCAAAAATTTTATTCCAGGAGAATCAAGTCAAGTGAAGAAGGAGAAGAAAGTTAATGTTGGTTATATGTCTATCAAGCAATTGAATGACAGATTGGAGAAGATTGAGATTAAAACAGAAGCTAAAAGGAAAAACAATAGAAATGGGAAAGTAGGAATTAACAAACATAACAACTACACACCTGATAAATATGCTCCAAGAAAAATCTGTGTTAAGTGTGGTAGTGTTAATAACTTGTCTGTTAATTACAAAATTGGCATGTCTACTCCTATGTATGTACCCTCTTCTTTTCCAAACATTACTGACATGCCTTCTATGCCTATGAATGCTATATCTGCTCAGAATATAAATGCACAATTTGCTAAAATACCATTTGCATCTAATCCTTATTATGCTGCATTTAGTATGCCTCAAATGCCATTTAGCATGCCTTACTGGAATAACATGTTTAGAAATAGCATGCCTTTCCCTGTTAATCAAAGTGTGAATGATAATTCTGTTTTAGTGACTGGTTTAAAAGGTCCAACTCAAATGAGTAAGGATGAATCAGAAATTCCCAAGTCAAATGAGATCAAATCTAAGAAACCAAAGAAGAAAGCTAACAAGGTGGGACCCAAGGAAACTTGGGTACCAAAATCAACTTGATTTGGTTTTGATGTGTGCAGGGAAATAAAAAGAATCTTTGGTACCTGGATAGTAGTTGTTCAAGGCACATGAATGGAGATTCTATCCTGCTCACAGAGTTCAAGGAGAGAGATGGCCCAAGTATTACCTTTGGAGATGACAACAAGGGTTATACTGTGGGATATGGCTTGATTTCAAAAGACAATGTTATCATTGAGGAGGTTGCGTTAGTGGATGGTCTCAGAAGACAAGCATAATTTGTTGAGTATCAGCCAGCTTTGTGATAAGGGCAATTCAGTAACCTTCAACTCAGAAGCTTGTGTTGTGACAAACAAAAGAAGCAACAAAGTGGTTCTCACTGGAGTGAGAAAAGGAAATGTGTATCTAGCTGATTTCAACTCATCAAATACAAAATCTGTTAGTTGTCTTCTCAGTAAAGCAATTCAAGATGAAAGTTGGCTGTGGCACAAAAAGCTATCTCATCTAAACTTCAAGACCATGAATAAGCTTGTCAAGAAAGAACTGGTTAGAGGCATTCCTCAAGTGGAGTTTTCTAAGGATGGACTGTGTGATGCCTGCCAAAAGGGAAAGCAGATTAAAGCATCATTCAGAAAGAAGCTTGATTCAACAATTGAAGAACCTTTACAATTGCTTCACATGGATTTGTTTGGACCAGTCAATGTGTTGTCCATCTCAAGGAAAGGATTTTTCCTAGCAATTGTAGATGATTTCTCAAAGTTCTCTTAGACATATTTCCTAAAGTCTAAAGATGAGGCTAGTGAAATCATCATCAATCACATAAGGCAAGTCAACAATCATCCTGATTTCAAAGTAAAAAGAATCATGAGTGACAATGGAACTAAGTTCAAGAATTCTCTGATAAGATCATTTTGTGAAGAGAATGAAATAATGCATGAGTTTTCAGCAGCAAGAACCCCACAACAAAATGGAGTGGTAGAAAGGAAAAGCAGATCTCTTATTGAAGCTACAAGGACAATGCTTGAAGAATCAAAGTTACCAACATATTTCTGGGCTGGGGCTCTGAACACTGCCTGCTACACTCAGAATATTTCTTTGGTGAATCAAGCAAAGTGCATGACACCATATCAATTGTTCAAGAAGAAGAAGCCAACTCTAAATTTTCTTCATGTCTTTGGCTGCAAATTTTATATCTTGAGAAATCAAACTGATCAACATGGGAAGTTTGATGCTAAAGCAGATGAAGGAGTTTTTGTTGGATATGCTGTGGGAAAAGCATATGGAGTCTACAATCTAAGAACCAACATTGTTATGGAATCAATACATGTTGTGTTTGATGAGAAAAAGATTGAAGGACTGCAAGATGAAGATTCTCATGAAAGCCTCAAGTTTGATAATGTGGAGATGGTTAGTGATGACAGTGGAGATGGTTAGTGATGATAGTGATGATGAAAGTGATCAAGAAACAGTGAATAAGGATAATGCAGAAAAATCTACTACAAATGAAGCACAAAATTCAACATCTGTCGAGTTGCAAAATGCTTCATCCGTCGGGAGACAATCTGCTTTATCCGTCGGGAGACAATTAGCCTCATCCATCGGAACACAAAGTGCACCATCCGTCGGGTCATCAAAAGAAGTTGAAAGTCAGAATAGATCACTAACAGCAAATTCCCCTTTCTCAAATCAAAGATTCACAAACTCAGGGGGAGTTTCTAATAATCAATACTCAGTCACACATCAAGACAACAATGAGGCCTCTTCATCTAGAGCTAATCTACCTCAACAAAGAAAATGGAGAAAAGATCACCCCTTTGAGCTCATCATTGGTGATGTGTCTTCTAGAGTTCAAACAAGGAGAGCAACTCAAGAAGAATGTCTATATAGCAGCTTTCTATCTAAGGAAGAACCAAAGAAGGTAGAAGAAGCTTTGTTGGATCCTGATTGGATTTTAGCTATGTAGGAGGAGCTAGAACAATTTGAAAGGGATAAAGTATGGAAGCTGGTACCCAAGCCTAAAGGAAAGAATCCAATTGACACCAAATGGGTATTCAGAAACAAGATGGATGAAAATGGCATAGTAGTAAGGAACAAAGCTAGATTGGTTGCTAAGGGCTATTGTCAACAAGAAGGAATAGATTTTGATAAAACTTTTGCTCCTGTTGCAAGACTTGAAGCCATCAGAATTTTCTTGGCCTATGCAGCTCATGCCAATTTCAAGGTCTATCAAATTGAAGTCAAAAGTGCTTTTCTGAATGGAGATTTGGAGGAGGAAGTCTATGTTAGTCAGCCTCCTGGTTTTGAAGATCCAAATTTCCCAAATCATGTCTGTAATAACCCCAAAATTTTGGACTTTTTGTAACCCTTATGAATAGTGATTTTGCTGATTTTGCTGATTATGCTGAATAAAAAAACTTTTCATACCACACTATGTAGGAGTTCTTTTATTGATATTCTGAGATCTTATTAGTACTCTATATGGTATATAAGTGTATATAAAGATCGTCAGAATCCAAATTCGAACACTTTGATTTTTCCCAAAAATCCACCAGATACCGAAAGAATTGAGTATAAGGTAACAGGATAAAAAGGATTTAAATTCAAGGATTATAAGAGAGGATCATAAAAGGAATATAATGTATTGAGAAAGGTTAAGGAAGCCCAAGTAATAAGATCCCGGGTATGATCCCTCAAACAATAAATGAAAATGAAAGTTAAGCGAACCGTATAACAGATCAGCGATCATTAGCCAAGTAATTGAGAGTTAATCAAAGAGGTTAGTGATGATGATGTCATCACACCAACAAGAAGAAGACAATTGTGGGAAGATGACATAAGAGAATGACATAAGCATGACACAATGGGAAGGAATTGTTGGTTGATTATAAGCCACACAAATATTACCATGGTAAAAGGTTAATTAACAACAAAAACAAAGAAACCAAGCAAACACATTCATTTCTCTTCCCCCCATCTCCTTGCTCACGGTTTTTTGAAGAAAAACAAGAAGAAAAATTTCCAAACCCAAGCTCCACTCAATCATAATTCAAGAGGTTTGTTTTTTTGGATCCTATATTTCATAACTAAGAAGAGCAAGTAGTTTGAGTGCTTGAATCAAAGGTTTTCTATCTCAAACAAATCATTTTAGTTTAGAGTGAATAGTAAGTTTGAAGAACAAATTTTTGATTCTTGATTTTATTTGTAAGGTCAAGGTAGCTTAAGCATAGATAAAGGCTTCCATGGGCATTCCAAGGATCTTTCATGGATTAAAAGCTTCAAGGAAGGTATAAAACTTCAAACCCTAGTTTTACTTTGAATATTTAGGAGTGGTTTTGATTAATATAGTTGATGAGAAGCATGATGCTTGTGTGTTTAAAGTTTGGTTGGGTTTGTAGCAATTTGGATGATTGAATCTTGTTTATAGTTAATGAAACTTAAGTATAAGCTTTTAGTTCATGATTCAGAGTAGTATAAATTGGAAATCTTGAGATGTTGGGGCTTTTGTAGTAGAGTATGGATGGAGTTTGGTTGTAGTAATGATTATGGGATTGATTGTGGATTGAATTGGAGTTGTACAAATTTGGTAATCGCGTAAACATAGCCGTTGTAATGCCCGATTTACCTTAGACTGCTTTTGTTCTTGACATCAGGACCCGTCAACTCACTGTTAAGTTTTTACCATTGCCATGATTAGTTAGTTAATGTTACGAGCTTCGTTTTGATATGTGGTTCGCTTAAATCTGATGTACGCTTTAGGAGAAATGACCGTTTTAAGTAACGGCGTTTTGCGAACGAACCAATACCCCTCACCTTACTTTGAAACCTTGGTTAAGGCCCTTAAATGACTAATTGCAATATGAAACAATTATGTAAAGTGGATTAGGCAGTTGGTAGGGTACTCGCAAAAGAATCGCCTTAAAATTCTTAATGGTTAATTTATTAAAAATAGTGGAGCCGAGGGTACTCGAACGACTTATGTGATTCGTTAAGCGTAGAAGTGACCATAAGCGAACATTAAGGTTCAATTGGTTAAAGTCTAGTTTCTTAAGCGACCGGGGTTTAATTCCGACTTATGTTGTTGTTCATAGGTTATCGGACCCACTCTAAGCTTACGTCTACCCCGGAACACTCAGGCAATTTTTCTACCCGTTATACTGTAGTTGTGATGTATACATATGTATATGCATTATCTTGTGATAGATGCATGATGGTTAATTAGAAAATTCTTGCGATATATTGGAGCATGTGATATGGTATATATGCATGCCTGTTTCGTAATCTTGATACATATATCTGTTGATTCAGTTGCATAATACATATGCTAGAGATAAGCAGTAATTGCGTATACCCTTAGTATAGGGGACCCGAAGGTGAACATTTTCTAAACCGGGAGTCGATGTTCCCGAGTATAATATATATATATATATAGATATAGTTTTCAAAACTATTAATCGAATAAGGTTTATTCGATAACTTTATTTTATTTAATGAATATTACTTTGAATATTCATTCGAGGACTTATGACTCCGTTTAGTTTATTTAATGAATATTATTTTGAATATTCATTCGAGGACTTAAGACTCCATTTATTTTATTTAATGAATATTATTTTTAATATTCATTTGAGGACTTATGACTCCACTTATTTATTAAATAATGTTCTTTATTTCATTAAAGAATAATGTTTCGATAATCAAACTTATTTTCGATTATTCAAATAAAGAACATACTTTCGTATAAGTATATCTTTGGTTATTAATATTCATTTCAAGTATGAGTTTTAAAACTTTTACTTCAATTATTTCTAAAGATTATTCTTTATGGGAATATTATTTAAATAATAATATTCAGATATTTTCTAATATATCGGGATTGATTTATTTCATTAAATCAGAATTTCTCCAAACATTCTTAAAAATATTTTCGAGTCTTCAAAATGATTTTAAAAGTTAGAGCGGATCCCAAAACTCATTTTTTTATATATTTAAGATATTCCTTTCAAAGGGAATTTAAATACTCGCTCAACACCTGAAGGATCCGACTCTGTGGTGTATTTTATATTCGCAACGTGGTTGCTGTTTTGAGAAAACAATTTGATTACTTGCCCAATGTTCGGGAAGTAAGTCCATCTAATTGAGTCGGCATAAGCGACAGGCCGGGGTACGGTCTATGAAGGTGTAAGAGGCTGGGTGACAGTCCATCCACGCGTGAGTGGCCGGGTAACGGTCTAGCGCGATGTCCGAATGCGACCAGGGTGATGACCGGCGAGTAATTCATTCATCTACCGTAGAAAAGGTTACTTATTGGTATCTTTGCTTGATCAACAAGATATCGGGTTTATGCCAAAATTCTTTCTTTCCAAATTCATTGGATATTGCAACTCTGTTCATACTTTACATGACAGAGGTTTTCAGGAAATGTATGAGAGATATATATGGATATATATATATATATATCGGGACTTAATGAAGTATCTCGTAACTTCATTTAATTCAATAATATTTCAAAGATTGAATCTATTCAAGTATTATCTTGTAGTCTCATCTGTGTGATGAACTTTTGAAACTAATTATAAATTGAACGGTGGTAGTTCAAGTAGTATTCGGAAAAGATATAAGTATATGGGAGTATCTTGTAACTTCATCTTTTCAACTTATATCTAGTAAATGATTATCTTATGCATAACAAAGATTTTCAGAAAAACGTTGAGACAAGGTTAGATATATGAGATCACCTTGCAACAATATTTATACAGTTATAAACAGGAACTCTGTGTTGGGAACCACGGACTTAGGGTGTTACTACGTTTTACGATAAAGATTATGAAAAGAGGATTACCTTGTTAATGGCTGATTCCACGCTCTTCTATTGTATTCCCAAATTCCCTTGAGCGAAGTGTGGCCTCCGTCTTCTCAAGTTATCCTCTCTTCTTGCTCCTTGGTGGCTACAATATGTTTTCACACAATTGCCAAGCAAGAAGGGAATAAGAATATATATAGACTACAATAGGGACCATGGATAATTAGGTTGGGCCTTCTAATTACATCTTGAGCCTTGCCCAATATAATTAAATATTAATTCAATCCACTAAAGAATTAATATTTGCACTACCTTTCCTAATACCGTAATTTAATTAATTCGGTTCCAATATTATTTGCTTATTAAATTCCCCATGTTTAAAATATCATATGTCCATTAATTAAATAAATTAATGATAATTTATTTAATTAATATCTTTAATCCTTGATTATCCACTTAACCTTTATTTAATTATGCCAGAATAAATTCCACCTGCAGGGTTTCACATAATTAAATCTTTTTGAGCTTTCAAGGGGACATCATTAACCCGAATATTATCAGGACATGGATTCCTTCAATAAATAATATCCACCATGTATATAATTCCATCACCCAAAATATAATGATATAATTCAAAAGAATTATTTCATATATAAATCAAAGCATGAAAATAATATACACGTGTCAATTACTATTTCCGGATTAAGAACCTAAGCATTAATAATAACATAGAATCTTAGTTCTCCTTCTTAATCAGGATTAAGGGAACAATTCTAAATTTGATCTTGTTCAATATACACAAAGTATACTAGTATTATTTATTAGTCAATATAAACTAATCTAAATAATACTACAGCCATACCAGTGGATTGTCCAACACCACCTGTGCTGTGAACCTTATTATATTATATAACCGTATTTAACAATCTAATATTCTGTATCCCATTTGATACTAGATTGTTCACAATATATAATATTAGACAACATGTAAACATTCAAATGATTCTCAAATAAACTGGCCAGAAATAAATGTACATACTTCAAATAAATATTTTCAGTATACACTAACAATCTCCCACTTATACTCAAAATATTCTATGTGTACATCAGTGTTTATTTAATCCACTATTACATAAAAATCTATGTTTCCATCCATCTGACTCCTATCGCTTCCACATGCTTGTCAAAAACCTTGGTTGGAAAGCTCTTTGTGAAAGGATCTGCTCGATTGTCTTCTGATGAATGTGAGCCACAACTATATCCCCTCGCTTTACGATTCCTCGTATGAGATGATACTTACGTTTAATATGTTTAGCTGCTTTGTGGTCTCGCGGTTCCTTTGAATTTGCCACAGCACCAGTGTTATCACAATACACCGTCAAGCTCCTAGGCAAATTAGGTATCACATCTAAGTCCAAAAGGAAGTTCCTGAACCATACAGCCTCCTTGGCAGCCTCAGAGGCCGCCACGTACTCGGCCTCCACGGTGGAGTCTACAATGCATTTCTGCTTTACACTCCTCCATATAACGGCTCCACCTCCCAAAGTAAAAACATATCCCGAGGTTGATTTCCTCTTATCCCTATCTGATTGGAAATCTGAATCAGTATATCCCAAAGGAAATAGATCCGAGGCCTTGTAAATTAACATATACTCCTTAGTCCTTCTCAGGTACTTGAGTATAGTTTTTACTGCACTCCAATGTTCCTGACCTGGGTTCGACTGATATCTACTAACCATGCCTACAGCAAAGCAGATGTCAGGTCTCGTACATAATATAGCATACATTAAGCTTCCACATGCTGAAGCATAAGGAACTGCTTTCATGCTCTCTATATCCTTAGGTGTCGAAGGACACTGCTTCTTAGATAGAGCAACTCCATGCTTAAAAGGTAAAAAAACCTTTCTTGGAGTTCTGCATGTTAAAACGAGCTAATACTTCATCAATGTAGGGCTCTTGAGATAAAGCCAACATCCTTTTCTTGCGATCCCTTATAACTTTGATCCCAAGGATGTATGCCGCTTCACCTAAGTCCTTCATGTCAAATTGTTTGAACAACCATGCCTTTACTGATGACAACATCTCAACATTGTTTCCAATGAGTAAAATATCATCTACATATAGTACTAGAAAAACCACTGCATTACCTTCACTTCTCTTATACACGCACGATTTGCTTGGACTTTAATCAAATCCATATGACTGGACTGCCTGATCAAAATGAATATTCCAGTCTCTAGAAGCTTGTCTAAGTCCATAAATAGACCTCTTAAGCTTACATACCAGATGCTCTTGGCCTTCCTTAATGAATCCTTTTGGTTGCTGCATATAGATGGTTTCTTCAAGACTTCCATTAAGAAAAGCTGTCTTGACATCCATTTGCCAAATCTCATAATCGAGATGAGCTGCTATAGATAAAAGAATACGGATTGACTTAAGTATGACTACCGGTGAAAAGGTTTCCTCATAATCGATACCTTCTTTCTGAGTATACCCTTTCGCAACAAGTCTTGCTTTCCAGGCTTTCACCTTTGTATCTAATCCCCTCTTTTTCTTGTAGATCCACTTACATCCAATAGGTTTTATACCTTTGGGTGGTTCCACGTGCTCCCAGACCTGATTAGAATACATTGATTCTATCTCAGATTCCATCGCCTTTTGCCAAAGATCTGCATCTTTGTCTTGTACTGCCTCTTCGTATGTACGGGGATCATCATCATGTTCACTAGGGACCAAGTCTGAAGACTCTCCCAAAAACATGAATCTATCAGGCTGTTGAACAACCCTCCCACTACGACGAGGCACTGGTGCGGTATTAGTGACAGGTTGTATATTATTTTGTGCTTGTTCTACTTGTACTACAGCTTCATGGGTATTATTTGTCCCTCCCACTAGTTCCTCTAAAACGACACTAGTCATGGGTTTGTGATTCATTATATAGTCCTCCTCCAAGAATCTTGCATTGGTGCTAACAATGACATCCCGATTCTTCGGACTATAAAATAAATATCCTTTCGTTCCCATGGGGTAGCCTACAAACAAGCTTACTTCTGTACGATATTCTAACTTAGTCGCGTTCTTGTTCAGCACATGTGCTGAACAACCCCATATTCGAATATGTCTTAGACTCGGTTTATCCCCGGTCCATAATTATAAGGGGGTTTTAGGAACCGACTTAAAAGGTACTAAGTTCAGAAGATAAGTTGTTGTTTCTAAGGCATGTCCCCAAAATGACTTGGGTAAATCCGAATAACTCATCATCGATCTAACACTCTCTAAAAGAGTCCGGTTCCTTCTCTCTGCTACACCATTCTGCTGGGGTGTGCCTGGTGCAGTTAACTGGGATTCTATCCCATTTTATGATAAATATTCCCTAAATTCTCCAAGCAAGTATTCGCCACCACGATCTAATCGTAGTGACTTGATACTTTTATTAAGTCGCTTCTCCGTTTTAGCTTTGTACTCTTTGAACTTATCAAAGCACTCAGACTTACGGTGCAATAAATAAACATACCCATATCTAGAATAATCATCAATGAAAGTGACGAAATATTCATAACCACCTCTTGCTTGGATATTCATGGGTCCACATAAATCAGAGTGAACCAATTCTAACAGTTGTTTGGCTCTATTCCCTTTTGCCTTGAAAGGCCTATTAGTCATTTTACCTTCTAAGCAGGATTCACAAACTGGAAATGGCTCCACTGCCAATGAGCTTAAAGGCCCGTCTACTACCAGTCTTTGAATCCTCCTCAAGTTAATATGACCTAATCTCAAGTGCCAAAGATATGTTTGGTTCAAACTAGAAGGTTCCTTTCTTTTAGTAGAGTTAGAAGATGTGTTGTTCAATTCCCTAAATTGCAGTTGCAGTGCAGGTTGACTAGGATTAATTATATACAAATTGTCTTGCAATGTACCAGAACATATAATTCGTTTATTCATCATAATAGAAACATTACGATCCAAACAAACATTATAACCATCCAAAGCAAGTTTAGAAACCGAAATTAAATTCCTTCTAAAAGAAGTTATATAAAGACAATTGTTCAAAACCAAAATCCTATCAGAACCAAAAGATAAATGAATAACTCCTACTGCAACTACTGCTACTTTCGTAGCATCTCCCATGAACACGTATATCTCACCATCTCTAAGCATTCTGGATAGTTGGAACTCCTGCATAAAATTACAAACATGATCAGTGGCTCCTGTATCTACACACCAAGTGCTCGTAGATATAGCCGCTATAAATGTTTCTGTAACTAGAGAAAGAGACATACCAGTATTGTTTGTCTTTTTAGGAAGAGGACAATCCTGTTTCCAGTGACCTGACTATTTGCATCTGAAGCACTTTCCCTTAGGCTTTTTCACATCACCCTGAACTCCCACTGCCTTCACAGCTTTCTGTGTCTGAGCCTTTTTCTTCTTCTTAATACCTTTCGGCTTAGAGGAAGAACCTTTCTCAGCCATATTCACTTGAACACTCTGCTTAAATAATCCTTCAGCTGCCTGAAGTTCTGTCAGCAGTTCCGCGAGACTATACTGCCTCTTGTTCATGTTGTAATTCAAGCGGAACTGCTCAAAACTCTTGGACAGGCTCATAAGGATAATGTCAATCTGGGTTTCCCCGTCAAGTTCAGCACCAAGGATCTCTATCTCATTCAGATGAGACATCATCTTGAGAACTTGATCCCTTACAGGTGTGCCTTCAGCCATCTGAGTGTTCATTAAATCCTTCATGGCTACTTGCCTAGCAGCCCTATTCTGATCTCCAAAAAGTTCCTTGAGATTAAAGAGCATATCCGAAGCAGTGCCATAGACTGATGCTGATGCTGCAAAACACCCGACATTGCTGCCAGAATGTAACATCGTGACATTTCATCAGCCTTAATCCACCGTTTAAAATACTCTTTCTCATCTTCAGGAGCATCAACAGCAGGCTGTTCAGACTTGGGTTCATAAGTGCAAAACTTGTACTCCTCAGCAGTCAACACAATGTCCAAATTTCGTTTCCATTCAATATAGTTAGGTCCGGTAAGTTTGTTATCCTTAAGTATGGTGAATAGTGGATTAAAACCCATTTTATCCTGAGAATCATGCATAAAAACATCACATAAATAAGGGTGCATTAATTATTAAGATCTATTGATTCCTCTAACAATTATTAAAATTTAATGCACTAACATATAAACACCATAAGCTTCTGGTACGCCACGATGTGTGATATGTATACCACCTAATTTTGTTTAAATGTTACTTCGGTCCTATTACTAAACAATATGCCACGTTGGGGTGGACTATATTATTTTTCATAGCTAAGTGTATACCATTATCAAATCTTAAATTATTTGAAATCTATGGAACTTGGTACGCCACGATGGGTGGCGTGTATACCTTCCAATATTCGTAATTTTGCCTTGAATAGAATACTTCAATTCAATATTCATCAATGGTTTGATTTTCAGGTAGTGGAGGAGTCACATCGGTCTCGCTTAAAACCTATAGCCTTACAAGTTCGATGAACCCGTTTTTGACAAAATCGCCCCAAATCAGAAATAAAGAAAATTCGTATTTATTCCTTTCAAAATTTATTAATTTAAGAAGTTTGTTCTAGTAATTTCTATAACATTCTAGACACCATAAATTACATGCCACGATGGGTGACGTATATATAATTTATATTCGTCTTTATGTTAAATTACCTACAACCAATAATGGAGACCATGAGATTTAATTTCATATTAATTCCCTCTCCCACTTAGAATTTTTTTTATTAAAATTGAGGAATTTTAAAATTAAATGGGGCCCTCTGTTATTATAATTATGTCTAATTATGAATTCAAAATACACACATAATTTTAGCAACATATAACATTTAATTAAAGCAATAAATAAAATTTATGTCCATGTCGTCCTAATTAAGTTAAACATGCAATTTTAAAAGAATTACACACATAATTAACGACACACAAAATCAATAAATTAAAGCAATAATTAAAATTTAATGGAAAAAATTAAAATAAATTTTCCACTATTATGGCCCTTGAAAAAAAATCCAGCTCTCAAAAAAAAATCTGCCCCAAGCGCGCCTCGACACCCCCAGCAGCCCCAGCAGTCCCAGCTGCCGCCGCGGCCCCAGCAGCCCCAGCTGCCGCAGCGGCCCCAGCGCGAGCGCCTGTTGCTTTTCTGTGAGTTTTGTTTTGATTTTGTTCGATCCAAACATCAACAGCAGCCCCTTGTAATCGCACAGCGGAACAAAAAACTACCGGAATTGATTTCCGATCGCACATAACTATTACAAAATACCCGGAACAATTACAGAAAAAAATAGATCTATTACAAAACTAATTTTGTAAAATCTATTCTAACACGATCAACCCTCGTGTAAATTACAACCACGATTAAACCACGTGGAACCAAAACAAAAATTAACCACGATTAAACCACGTGGGATCCAAACACATAATTAAAATATACATGGCCATAATAGTGGATTAACAACCTGCATCAAAACCAATACAAGCAAAACACTATATACACGCATATATAATTATGACATGGACATTATATCATAAAACGTAGAACCCATTACCAGGCTCTGATACCAATTGTTAGGAATCACGGACTTAGGGTGTTACTACGTTTTACGATAAAGATTACGAAAAGAGGATTACCTTGTTAATGGTTGATTTCACGCTCTTCTATTGTATTCCAAATTCCCTTGAGCGAAGTGTGACCTCCGTCTTCTCAAGTTATCCTCTCTTCTTGCTCCTTGGTGGCTACAATATGTTTTCACACAATTGCCAAGCAAGAAAAGAATAAGAATATATATAGGCTACAATAGGGACCATGGATAATTAAGTTGGGCCTTCTAATTACATCTTGAGCCTAGCCCAATGTAATTAAATATTAATTCAATCCACTAAAGAATTAATATTTGCACTACCTTTCCTAATACCGTAATTTAATTAATTCGGTTCCAATATTATTTGCTTATTAAATTCCCCATATTTAGAATATCATATGTCCATTAATTAAATAAATTACTGATAATTTATTTAATTAATATCTTTTATCCTTGATCATCCACTCAACCTTTATTTAATTATGCCAGAATAAATTCCACCTGCAGGGTTTCACATAATTAAATCTTTTTGAGCTTTCAAGGGGACATCATTAACCCGAATATTATCAGGACATGGATTCCTTGAATAAATAATATCCACCATGTATATAATTCCATTACCCAAAATATAATGATATAATTCAAAAGAATTATTTCATATATAAATCAAAGCATGTAAATAATATACACGTGTCAATTACTATTTCCGGATTAAGAACCTAAGCATTAATAATAACATAGAATCTTAGTTCTCCTTCTTAATCAGTATTAAGGGAACAATTCTAAATTTGATCCTATTCAATATACACAAAGTATACTAGTATTATTTATTAGTCAATATAAACTAATCTAAATAATACTATAGCCATACTAGTGGATTGTCCAACACCACCTGTGTTGTGAACCTTATTATATTATATAACCGTATTTAACAATCTAATATTCTGTATCCCATTTGATACTAGATTGTTCACAATATATAATATTGGACAACATGTAAACATTCAATTGATTCTCAAATAAACTGGCTAGAAATAAATGTACATATTTCAAATAAATATTTTCAGTATACACTAACACTCTGTGTATATTATACATGTCAGAGGATTTCAAATATTTGAGAAGTATATATGTATACTGAATATTTTGCGACTTCCTCGCATTAAAAAAACAAACTTGGTTCATTTCTTCTTGACCAAGACTTTCATGAGTACTATGAGAATGCTCATATATTGTTAATTATAATACATATTATTTTGGTGGGCTTGTTGCTTACCCTTGCTTTCTTCTTTCATCACACAACAACAGATAGACAAGATGAACAGGATCAAGCTCCCAATTAGCGAGCGGATAGGAAATGTTCCGCAGTTTCCTGTAGGCGTTGATGCCGTTGTAGCTGAGGTAGGGTCTACCAATAGGCTAGGCTTTCAACTTTTGATGTACCAGACTTATGTATATTTATGAATTGTAATAATGGCAAAGAATATGTAAATTTATTCAGAAACCCTTTTGAGGTGTAATGACTTATAATTATGGGATAAAATGACTTGTGTTATTGTTTAGTATTCATCTCTGAGACTATAACTTGTGGTGTGTGTGTATATTGCGGGGTCACAGCACGCAGTAGTTGGTCGATTATTAAGATTAAGTATTATTAAGGGAAACGGAACTCGTGACAACCCGGATCCCCGACCCGGGATTTGGGGGTGTTACAGAAATGGTATCAGAGATAAGCGTTATAAACCTCAGAGATGATGTGGCGTTAAGATAATAAGTTCACTAAGATAATAAGAACTCTTGCCAAGTTCATAGTCGGGCTACCTAACATAGTACTGACAGTTAAAACCCTTATGGGAATCCTTATAAATATCGTGATAGAAGCATAGTTCGTTATCGTATATGGTAGCGGGACTCCGAACCCTGAGGTTGAGGAGCAACAGTGCGATGATGTTTTATTACTAATTGGAGATCGGATTGTGGATCCGATAGAGCGTCCTAACGCAGGGCCGGATGATGTTCATATTGAGGATGTAGCGGTTGAGGATGTTGTCCTAGAAGGGATTATTGCTGAGGAGGATCCCGTGGAGGATCCTGACAAGAATGAATAAAGGACCACTGAGGAATTGATGACCATGGTTAGGGAAACTACCAGAGGTAGGATTGGCCGGTCACTACCGGAGGTTCGTTCAAGTTTGTAAAGATAGTAGCCCCTTTAACGCGGCTTACTCGTAAGAGTGAGAAGTTTGAATGGACAGAGAAATGCGAGAAAAGCTTTTAAGAACTAAAACAAAGGTTGGTGGTGGCTCCTATGTTGGTGTTGCCGGATGGAAAAGGAGATTTTGTGATTTGTAGTGACGCTTCGCATAAGGAATTAGGGTGCTTCTTATACAGCACAACAAGGTAATCGCGTACGCGTCAAGACAATTAAGGGAATATAAAATTCGATGTCCCCACCCATGAGCTTGGGCTCGGGGCAATAGTTTTGCCCTAAAGATTGGAGGCACTACTTGTATGGAGAGAAGTGCGAGATTTACACAAGCCATAAGTGCTCTAATGCATTTTTACGCAGAAAGAGCTCAACATGTGCCAGAGGAGGTGGATAGAGCTAATCGAGGATAACGATTATGAGATTCTGCGAGTAATGAGCTGATTACAACCGTGAGATTTGCATTGGAATGGATGTTGAGATTGAGTACCCCTAATGGGGGCGTGTTAATATATAAGTTATCATTGATAGACTACCTAGTGGAGTATTTATATATTATATATTTATTCCCTCATATGAATAGAGAGTCGTATTACTATACGAGGAAGGTTGCAGTGCAAGCATAGAATTCTAGTAATGATGATGTATAGAATGAGATCCCAGATTCGATTTTCGATGTCGAGGGAGTTTTAAAGGTGATTGTGTATAAGCTCGAGGAAGAGCATAGGTCCATAGAATGATGGACGGAATAGCAAAAATATTTAGGCATGTGAAATAAGATGCTATAATACCGGATGTTGTTATATATATATATACGTATATGTTTTGTTCTCCTATGACAAACCTCTATAGTTCGGAGGTAGATTCCAAGCCAGATATTTATGGCAATAAAGTTTTTACGTATATACAATTCTCTTCAGTTCGCTCTTTTCTCTTCTTTTCATTTCATGTAAGATGAGAAGAACAACCCTTCTAGAAGGGGAGGTATTGCCGAATGACTATCTATCTGTGTGATAGAAGCCTAGTAGGATACCGCACGTTGTTTAATTGCTTGTCAAGTACTAGAGGCTGGCCACCTTCTGTACTAACTATGCGATATAACAAGTGTTCATGATCATAGTGATCTCTCAATAAATTCTTTTACTTCTATATGATGGATCAAGCTTTCAAAGATAGAAGCAGCTAGAAAGGAGTAGTATCAGTGTGGTGGTATTCCGAATCTAACGCGTTCGTGATACTAAGGTTGACGCAATTATTAAAAGGTTATAGAATGCTAACGAGCAAAAGTGTAACCGGTATAGTATTATGTACGGAAGATAGTAATGACTACGAACTGGAAAAGAATGGGAATTGAGAAGCAAAAGCTATAATGCTAGAAGCTATGATGAGAGTCTGTGCAATAGACTTGAAAGAATTCGAAATGGTCACTTAACACATATTGAGTTTTCTTACGACAATAGATCATATGTTAGTATTGAGATATTGCCTTATGAGATCCTTGAGGGAAGACAATGTCGATCTCCCTTATGATAGGATGATGTTACAGAGCGCAAGATGCTCAGACCAGTAGTGGTCCAAAGGACCAAGGATATAATAGATCTAATCAGAGGACGGCTGGTAGTAGCCCAAGGTGGACATAAAAAGTATGTTGATTTGACACGAAAGGATAAGGAATAGGAAATAGGGGACCTAGTAAAGTTAAAGGTATCCCTTGGAAATGATGGATGAGGTTCGGAAAGAAAGGAAAGCTAAGCCCACGAATTGTTGGACCCTTTGAGGTATTAAGACGTTGGGAAGTTAGTATATGACCTAGCCCTACCCCCGAACATGTAGCAAGTTCATAACGTGTTCCACGTATCAATATTAAGGAAGTATAATTTGGATGCCAGATAAATAGGGGCATATGAGCGCATAGACATGCAACCCGACGTAACCTATATGGAGCAACCAGGAAGGGTTATAGATTGAAAAGGAACAAGTACTTAGGAGAAGGGCTATCAAACTAGTCAGAGTTTGATGGTAGAACCATAATGTGGGAAGATTGACTTGAGAGTTAGAAAGTGCAATGCTAAGAAAGTATCCCTATTCATTTTTATCTGATTCCGGGACAGAATCCTTTTAAGGAGGGGAGACTGTAATAACCCCAAAAATTTGGACTTTTTGTAACCCTTATGAATAGTGATTTTACTGATTATGCTGAATAAGAAAACTTTTCATACCACACTATGTAGGAGTTCTTTTATTGATATTCTGAGATCTTATTAGCACTCTATATGGTATATAAGTGTATGTAAAGATCGTCAGAATCCAAATTCGAACACTTTGATTTTTCCCGAAAATCCACCAAATACCGAAAGAATTGAGTGTAAGGTAACAGGATAAAAAGGATTTAAATTCAAGGATTATAAGAGAGGATCATAAAAGGAATATAATGTATTGAGAAAGGTTAAGGAAGCCCAAGTAATAAGATCCCGGGTATGATCCCTCAAACAATAAATGAAAATGAAAGTTAAGCGAACCGTATAACAGATCAGCGATCATTAGCCAAGTAATTGAGAGTTAATCAAAGAGGTTAGTGATGATGATGTCATCACAACAACAAGAAGAAGACAAGTGTGGGAAGATGACATAAGAGGATGACATAAGCATGACACAATGGGAAGAAATTGTTGGTTGATTATAAGCCACACAAATTTTACCATGGTGAAAGGTTAATTAACAACAAAAACAAAGAAACCAAGCAAACACATTCATTTCTCTTCCCCCCATCTCCTTGCTCACGGTTTTTTTGAAGAAAAACAAGAAGAAAAATTTCCAAACCCAAGCTCCACTCAATCATAATTCAAGAGGTTTGTTTCTTTGGATCCTATATTTCATAACTAAGAAGAGCAAGTAGTTTGAGTGCTTGAATCAAAGGTTTTCTATCTCAAACAAATCATTTTAGTTTAGAGTGAATAGTAACTTTGAAGAACAAATTTTTGATTCTTGATTTTATTTGTAAGGTCAAGGTAGCTTAAGCATAGATAAAGGCTTCCATGGGCATTCCAAGGATCTTTTATGGATTAAAAGCTTCAAGGAAGGTATAAAACTTCAAATCCTAGTTTTACTATGAATATTTAGGAGTGGTTTTGATTAATATAGTTCATGAGAAGCATGATGCTTGTGTGTTTAAAGTTTGGTTGGGTTTGTAGCAATTTGGATGATTGAATCTTGTTTATAGTTAATGAAACTTAAGTATAAGCTTTTAGTTCATGATTGAGAGTAGTATAAATTGGAAATCTTGAGATGTTGGGGCTGTTGTAGTAGAGTATGGATGGAGTTTGGTTGTAGTAATGATTGTGGGATTGATTGTGGATTGAATTGAAGTTGTACAAATTTGGTAATCGCGTAAACATAGCCGTTATAATGCCCGATTTACCTTAGACTGCTTTTGTTCTTAACATCAGGACCCGTCAACTCACTGTTAGGTTTTTACCATTGCCATGATTAGATAGTTCATGTTACGAGCTTCGTTTTGATATGTGGTTCGCTTAAATCTGATGTACGGTTTAGGAGAAACGACCGTTTTAAGTAACGGCATTTCGCGAACGAACCATTACCCCTCACCTTACTTTGAAACCTTGGTTAAGGCCCTTAAATGACTAATTGGAGTATGAAACAATTATGTAAAGTGGATTAGGCAGTTGGTAGGGTACTCGCAAAAGAATCGCCTTAAAATTCTTAATGGTTAATTTATTAAAAATAGTGGAGCCGAGGGTACTCGAACGACTTATGTGATTCGTAAAGCGTAGAAGTGACCATAAGAGAACATTAAGGTTCAATTGGTTAAAGTCTAGTTTCTTAAGCTACTGGGGATTAATTCCGACTTATGTTGTTGTTCATAGGTTATCGGACCCACTCTAAGCTTAAGTCTACCCCGGAACACTCAGGCAAGTTTTCTACCCGTTATACTGTTGTTGTGATGTATACATATATATGCATTATCTTGTGATAGATGCATGATGGTTAATTAGCAAATTCTTGCGATATATTGGAGCATGTGATATGGTATATATGCATTCCTGTTTCGTAATCTTGATACATATATCTGTTGATTCATTTGCATAATACCTATGCTAGAGCTAAGCAGTAATTGCGTATACCCTTAGTATAGGGGACCCGAAGGTGAACATTTTCTAAACCGGGAGTCGATGTTCCCGAGTATAATATATATATATATATATATATTTATATATATATATAGATATAGTTTTCAAAACTATTAATCAAATAAGGTTTATTCGATAACTTTATTTTATTTAATGAATATTACTTTGAATATTCATTCGATGACTTATGACTCCGTTTAGTTTATTTAATGAATATTATTTTGAATATTCATTCGAGGACTTAAGACTCCATTTATTTTATTTAATAAATATTATTTTGAATATTCATTTGAGGACTTATGACTCCGCTTATTTATTAAATAATATTCTTTATTTTATTAAAGAATAATGTTTCGATAATCAAACTTATTTTCGATTATTCAAATAAAGATCATACTTTCGTATAAGTATATCTTTGGTTATTAATATTCATTTCAAGTATGAGTTTTAAAACTTTTACTTCAATTATTTTTAAAGATTATTCTTTATGGGAATATTATTTAAATAATAATATTCAGATATTTTCTAATATATCGGGATTGATTTATTTCATTAAATCAGCGTTTCTCCAAACATTCTTAAAAATGTTTTCGAGTCTTCAAAATGATTTTAAAAGTTAGAGCGGATCCCAAAACTCATTTTTTATATATTTAAGATCTTCCTTTCAAAGGGGATTTAATTACTCGCTCAACACCTGAGGGATCCGACTCTGTGGTGTATTTTATATTCGCAACGTGGTTGCTGTTTTGAGAAAACAATTTGATTATTTGCCCAATGTTCGGGAAGTAATTCCATCTAATTGAGTCGGCATAAGCGACAGGCCGGGGTACGGTCTATGAAGGTGTAAGAGGCTGGGTGACAGTCCATCCACGCGTGAGTGACCGGGTAACGGTCTAGCGAGGTCTGAATGCGGCCAGGGTGATGACCGGCGAGGAATTCATCCATCTACTGTAGAAAAGGTTACTTATTGGTATCTTTGCCTGATCAGCAAGATATCGAGTTTATGCCAAAATTCTTTCTTTCCAAATTCATTGGATATTGCAACTCTGTTCATACTTTACATGACAGAGGTTTTCAGGAAATGTGTGAGAGATATATATGGATATATATATCGGGACTTAATGAAGTATCTCGTAACTTTATTTCATTCAATAATATTTCAAAGATTGAATATATTCAAGTATTATCTTGTAGTATCATATGTGTGATGAACTTTTGAAACTAATTATAACTTGAACGGTGGTAGTTCAAGTAGTATTCGGAAAAGATATAAGTATATGGGAGTATCTTGTAACTTCATCTTTTCAACTTATATCTAGTAAATGATTATCTTATGCATGACAAAGATTTTCAGAAAAATGTTGAGACAAGGTTAAATATATGAGATCACCTTGCAACGATATTTTATACAGTTATAAACAGGAACTCTGTGTATATTATACATGTCAGAGGATTTCAAAGATTTGAGAAGTATATATGTATACTGAATATTTTGCGACTTCGTCGCATTAAAATAACAAACTTTGTTCATTTCTTCTTGACCAAGACTTTCATGAGTACTATGAGAATGCTCATATATTGTTAATTATAATACATATTATTTTGGTGGGCTTGTTGCTCACCCTTGCTTTCTTCTTTCATCACACAACAACAGATAGACAAGATGAACAGGATCAAGCTCCCAATTAGCGAGCGGATAGGAAACGTTCCGCAGTTTCCTGTAGGTATTGATGTCGTTGTAGCAGAGGTAGGGTCTACCAATAGGCTAGGCTTTCAACTTTTGATGTACCAGACTTATGTATATTTATGAATTGTAATAATGACAAAGAATATGTAAATTTATTCAGAAACCCTTTTGAGGTGTAATGACTTATAATTGTGGAATAAAATGACTTGTGTTATTGTTTGGTATTCATCTCTGAGACTATAACTTGTGGTGTGTGTGTATATTGTGGGGTCACATCACGCAGTAGTTGGTTGATTATTAAGATTAAGTATTATTAAGGGAAATGGAACTCGTGACAACCCGGATCCCCGACCCCGGATTTGGGGCTGTTACAATGTCTACTATCTTTGAAAGCACTCTATGGACTGAAGCAAGCACCTAGAGCCTGGTATGACACTTTATCAAAGTTTCTTTTGGAAAATTACTTCACAAGAGCACCGTTGATAAAACTTTATTCTTTAGAAATGTTAATGGCTCTAGTATACTTGTTCAAATTTATGTAGATTACATTATATTTGGCTCCACAGATGAAAAACTGTTAGGTCACACAACACTGTAGAAGGGGGTTGAATATAGTGTTTATACTATCAAATCAATTTCAACACAAGTATGTAACAAAGATCAAGTATATTCAAATAAAATATGTTACAATATGAACTGTTGTTCTCTCTCAGTGATGAACAAATATCACTAAGAGCTGCTAGGTTATAATGTATAATCTTCTCGATAATGATAACACTTATAGTGTAAACCCTAAGTCTCTGTTTATATAGTACACAATTACAAGATATATTCTAATTGATATGAAATATAATTCTGTCTCCTAAAATATATCAATCAGATATCTTCTACAAGTCTTCTAGTCCTCTAACTCTTTCCATGCATATCTTCTATTTTTTTAGTCTCGATCATCTCCTGTAAATCTGTCGCATTCCTTATCTGAAAGTCTTCCCGCACTTAAGTTCTGATATTAAGTTCTGACTTCCAGTAAGTCCTGATATGTCATGTTGTTAAGTTCTGAAAACTAAACACAAATCATATTAGACATGACATCTCAAATATATCTAACAATCTCCCCCAACTTGTAAATTATAAAAAATATACAAGTTAATAGATTTGATGATGTCAAAAACATTTAAGTACATTTGCAATAAGAGTTTAACTAGATAACTAACTACAACTTACAGTCCTTGTAGCTTTTACCAATCTCACTAAGTCAGTTTGAATCCAAAGTGATTCTTGACAAAGTTTGATATCATCTTTTCTTCTTCATTCCTCAGGACTTGAGCCATTGTAGTCTTGACTTGCTTCATCTCTTCATCTTAACTTCCAATCTGGTAGATTGCAGTCCTTAGAGCAGAGATATGGTTTCTTTCTAAACCATCACCCAGCCTTATTACCCTTGGATGAGAAGAATCTTCATTGTAGCATAGACATTTCTCTTTCAAAATCACTTCAAGTTTAGCAGAATCCTTCTTCATTGGAATTTCACTTCCATCATCTTCAACTATGTTAGGAATGAATGTCGTAACCCTTGAACCAGAAATTCTTGCTTTATCTCTTATGGTCTTTATTATGAAATTTGACCATCTCCTGGTAATATCAGACTTTATCTCTAAAAGATAATGAAAAAATTAAAGTTCTTTCAGGGATTTGTTCAGCACATCCGATTCTGACATCTGATATGTCCTTCCATCTTCAAGAAATAGAATCAGATTTTCTTTGACATTATGCTTATCATGAGCATCCAGTACCACTTGAACAGAGATAACCTTATCAAGGTGTTTCTGTGTAACATCTTCAAGAGGTTTGTCAGTCAATAGAAATGGATCTCTAGTAGCAACTTTAACTCCTGTCTTGATCTTAGCTTCATCAGAACCTAGTCCAGCCCTGTCTCTTGGTTCTCTAGCATTTAACCCAATAGTCATGAAATCAGACAACAATTGGCTTTTCTTTGGAAATGATGGTTTGACATTTTTCCATAGAAGTTTCTTTTTATCAGCTACTTTCATTTTGTCTAAATCAACTTGAGCTATGTCAGAGGTTGATATCTTGATGACCTTGTTAGAACTTGCAGTTTCTGTTGTAGCTTGCGGTTCTTCACTCTGAACAACTTGAGCACTGTCAGAGGTTGTCTTTGATTCTTCATAAATCTTCATTCTTTTCAGAGTTTGGACAGTTTTATCTTCAGCAAGTGTATCATCAGTAACTTGAACCATTTTGCACACTGGTTTCATCAGGATTTGAGGAATTTTCATCTCTAGTGGCTTAGTTGGTTCATCAACTTTTCCCTTCCCTTTGTCTTTGGGATCAATCTCAGTCTGTGATCTAGTCTTGGGCTTTGAATCCTCAGTATTTGACTTCTCGTTGATCACAATGCCTTTTTCCTTAGGCCTTGGAGGTTTCTTTGCAACAGAAGCTTTAGACTTTAGATTTGTTTTTTCAGCTTTAAATCTAGCTTCTTCCTCCTTGAAATTTTCTAAATCCATTCCAGGATTATGCTTCAGAAATAATCTTTTAGCAATTTCTTCATCAAGTGTCTGAATCTTGGGATCTGTGTAGTAGACAGTAGTCTGCTTTCCCTCGAGCTTCAGAGTTTGCAAAAACTTTTGAGAGTCTTTACTTCCTCCTTGAATCAGAACATCAGAACTTGATATCAGATTTTGAGTATCAATACTTGCTATCAGATTTTGATTTTGAGCAGCTTCAGAACTTGTCTTCTTTTTAGTAAAAGATTTGTTTGCATTAGTAATTAGTTTCCTAGAAGAAACCTTACTTCTTTGCCCCTGACCTTGACCCTTGCTTGGGTTTCCCTGGTCATCTTCATTATTATCCCTTTTCTTCAGTATCTGAGTATTAGAGCATTTGGACTTAACTATCTTCTCCCCCTTTTTGGCATCATTAGGTAGTAGGAGAGAGAGAAGAAGTTCTACTGAAGATTGAAATTCATCCAATTGAGCTTTTTGAGAGGCTTGATTTTGCAGGACCTCAGTAATTTGGGCCTGTTGCTTCTCCTGAACTTTCTCAATTGCTTCAACCCCTGAATGTATAGGTCTGATAAGTCTTGGCTTGTATAACTTGAGAGTCAAATTTAGATTTCCAGCTGACTCAAGATGTTTATCAACCTTAGCATGAGTTTGAGAGTGTAGACCTTGAAAATTTTTGGTAGACAGAGCTGTGACTTTGACTTGTGTCTTGAAATCAGAATTTGTGAGCAACTCATCAGCTTTTCCAATATGGTTTGTCAGTACTTTGGAGCTTGGAATGAAATCAGTTTCATTCCACTTCTTGGTCTACTCCACACCTCTGCGAGTATCTTCCCAAGGAATAGGTGCATCCTGTTCAACAATTTTTTGGATCAATACCTCCTTTCCAAGAATAGAAGCTGGAGTATGTACTAAACACTGTCTTCAGAACTGGAAGAAAACTCATTATCCTCTGACAGTACAAGAGTATGTGAGGAAACTGGAGATTCTGGAACAACTTCATCTAAATTCTGATCATCAGAATTTATCTCCAGAATAGGAGTTGTTGGTATCTCAGCCTGCAGAATAGGAGAATTGACTGTGGATGGCTGAGCTGCTGTGGTTGGAGCTTCCAGAAATAAAACATTAGGAATAATCTGACTTTGAAGGTTAATTTCAGGACTTAATCCTGAATCTTCAACTGTTGTTTCTATGACCGGAGAGATAGTAGGAGTGATCACTGTATCATTAGCAGTGTCTTTGGCTTGAGCTGGAGGTGGAAAAGATTCAATCACAATTGGCTTTGATATCAGAGATTCCTGATCCCCTTCCTCAGCTTCTTTAGTGTCCTCAGATAGAGGCTTAGCCATGTGCCTTCCTGCCCTCATTTTCTTTAATCTCCTAGATAGTGAAGGAGTTGTTTGATCAGCATCAGAACTTACAGTTCTCTTTCTCTTCAAATTACCAGAACCCTCAGCTTCAGCATTTGTCTGATGGGTTGACCCTTCAGCTTCTATTTCATTTTGAAAAACCACATTTTTAGCTTCCACAGTCACAGGTTCTGATGCATGAACATGTTCTTCTTCATCATCTGATACATCCCTTAGAATCATCCTTCTTCTCCTTGATGAAGATTTAGGAACAGATTTAGCTCTTTTAGGCTTTGAGGATGAAGGTCTGATTGTAGGTGCTGATGATTGTTGTTATGAGGATTGAGCTGGTTGGAAGTATGTTCTGATGGTAGGTTAAGTTGGTTGAGGTTGAGAGGTGGGTGGTTGTGTAGGTGCTGATGGAGGTTGGGATGGTTGGACATTAGGATATATGGAGGTATAGGTGTTTGGGTCAGAGTTTACCAAAAACTGTTTAACTGATTGTGGAATTTGGAGGGGTCTTAGAACAGTTTTCTTATTATCAGTAGATAATAAGTCAGTAAAAGCTATTTTAGTAAGTTTAAATGGTGAAATCAATTCACTTGCTAATTGGGGTGCATCAGAGCAACATAAACTGTAAATAAGCTGACATAATCTAGAAAAATAAACTGTATTCCTATCTTCTGTCATCCCATCACCTATGAATCCTAGTACAACATTAGCATAATCAAAATGAGATTGAGTGATTAGAGCATACCCAATTTGCTGACTAAGGATTGGAATAGCATCAAAGTTTGAACACTTATTGGCAAAGGCTCTTGTGATGTAGTCAAAGAAGAAACTCCACTCCCTCCTGATGTGGGGTCTCTTTAGTTGTCCAAGCTTTGCCAAAATCATTTCATAGCCCAGATTGGCCATCATCTGTTGAAGAGCAGGCTCCTCAACTGTTGAACTGTAAACACAATTTTCTCGCAGATGGAGTGCTTGTCGAACTGTGGCCAAAGTCACCACATGTGCATCCTCCCCTGTTATAAATATGATGCTTGGGGACCCATTAGCACCACCATCATCATAAACTCCTGACCTCCAGAACTTCAGCACCTGAGTCCCTGAGATTGCTTCAGGTTGGGTCAAAGCATACCCAATCTCACTTCCAGATAGAAAATCTTGGATGAAGTGAAGTTCTGATGGTGCTTCATCCTTGCTCAGAATAGCCAAGTAGTTGTTAGAAACAAACTTAGCTCTATTGAAAATAATGTCTTTGGGTGCCATTTCTGTAAGAAATAAGTGAGAAAATAGAGTGTACACAAGGTGTTTGATAAAAGGCCTGTAAGAAAATAGCTTCAAAGAATATTAGAGAGAGAGGGAGAATAAGTGAGATTAAGAATAAGAAAAGTAGGTAAAAGATTGTAATACAGTGTTAGGTCACACAACACTGCAGAAGGGGGTTGAATACAGTGTTTATACAATCAAATTGATTTCAACACAATATGTAACAAAGATCAAGTATATTCAAATAAACTCCATTACAATATAAATTGTTGTTCTCTCTCAGTGATGAACAAATATCACTAAGAGCTGTTAGGTTACAATGTATAATCTTCTCGATAATGATAACACTTATAGTGTAAACCCTAAGTCTCTGTTTATATAGTACACAGTTACAAGATATATTCTAATTGATATGGAATATAATTCTATCTCCTAAAATATATCAATCAGATATCTTCTACAAGTCTTCTAGTCCTCTAACTCTTTCCATGCATTTTCTATTGTTTTAGTCTCGATCCTCTCCTGTAAATCAGCTGCATTCCTTATCTGAAAGTCTTCCCGCACTTAAGTTCTGATATTAAGTTCTGTCTTCCAGTAAGTCCTAATTTCAGTAAGTCCTGATATGTCCTATTGTTAAGTTCTGAAAACTAAACACAAATTATATTAGACATGACATCTCAAATATATCTAACAAAAACTTTGCAAAACATTTTCCAAATTGATGCAAAGTATGAAATGAGCATGATGGGAGAACTAACTTACTTATTTAGTTTGCATGTTAAGCAAGTTAGTGATGGAATATTCATTAGTCAAACTAAATACATTCATGATCTTTTAAAGAAGTTTGAACTAAAGGATTTCACATCTGCAAAAACTCCCATAGCCACTGCAACTAAGCTTGAATTAAATATTACTGAAAAGTCTGTGGATATTTCAAGCTATAGGGGCATGGTTGGCTCACTTCTGTACTTAACAGCTAGTAGGCCAGATATAATGTTTGCTACATGTCTTTGTGCTAGATTTCAGGCTGATCCTAGAGAATCTCATTTAGTAGCTATTAAGAGAATTTTCAGATATCTCAAGGGAACACCAAAACTTGGCATTTGGTACCCTAGAGATTCTGGTTTTGATCTAACTGGTTATTCAGATGCAGATTATACAGGTTGTAAAATAGACAGAAAAAGTACATCAAGAACCTGTCAATTTCTAGGGAACAAGCTTGTGTCCTGGTTCAGTAAAAAGCAAAATTCAGTTTCTACTTCTACAGCTGAAGCTGAATATATTGCTGCTGGTAGTTGCTGTGCACATATTTTATGGATGAAAAACCAATTGTTGGACTATGGTCTACAAGTGGATAGGATTCCTATTTCTTGTGATAACATAAGTGCAATTGCCATCACTGAAAATCCAGTACACCATTCAATAACAAAGCACATAGACATCAAGTACCACTTCATAAGGGAACATGTGATGAATAGTATTATGGAACTGCATTTTTTTCCAAGTGAAAAACAACTTGCAGATATATTTACCAAGCCACTTAATGAATCCACCTTTTCAAGGTTGATAAGTGAGTTAGGTATGCTTAATTTTTCTTGAATCATTTCAGATAGTTTTGCAAGTTGCAATGTAGCCAGAAAGTTAATTAATTTTTCTGTATTGGATGAAATTTTGGCTAAGTCAAAATTTACATCCCGACGGATGCTCATTATCAATCGAGTTTGATCATCCATCGAATACAATTTGTCAATAAAAATCAATTATTTTTCTTGAATATTTTATAACTCGACGGATAACTGATTTATCCTCATCCGTCGAATTTTCTCAATCTAAGTCGTTAAAACTCTGAACATTATCCATCGAGTATACTTACAGCTTGTAAGCATGACACGACGGATAAGTGACATAATTTTTACAGTTTATTTATTTTTAAACGGCTATTTTGGGAAATTTTTATTGGTCCTTTATTTTACTATATTATTTTTGTCAGTTTATTTCTGAGATTGTATAAACTCTAAATTCATTTTCAATCTTTTCTTTTATCATTCTCAAGATTCAATTGCTTTAACTTCTTTCTTCTCAAAAGTAAATTCTCTCTCTGCAAACTTTCAAATCTTTAGCTATGGCACTTGTAGTGAAAATCATGTCTCAAACCGGTTACATCTATGAGAAAAACAACTTCTCAGCTTTAGTAAACAAGGAGATTCAACAGTCTGGTGACTATCACAAAATTATGGATTTTGTGAAGAACTGCAAACTCAATTATGTCATGCTGGAATCACCCACCATTTACTGTGAGGTTGTAGAGGAGATGTGGACAACTGCAGTATACAACTCAACAGACAGAACCATCTCTTTCACTGTAAAAGGTAAGCAGTTTTGCATAAATAGTGATATTGTCAAAGCATGCTTTAGGATTCATGATAATACTGTAACTGCTTCATATATAAACACTGACATTGTTAACATGCTTAACTCTATGGGCTATGCACTCACTATCTCTATGTTAAATGAAATTAGAAGGTTGGGTCTTAGGAAAGAATGGAGTTATCTATGTGATGTGGTAACTAAAGTGTTTTCTGGTAAGATTAGCAATTTTGATTCTATCAATATATCCATGCTTAACATGCTTTACATGCTAGTTACTGATAAGTACTTTAATTTCAGTGACTTAGTTTTGTTTGAGTTAGGCTTTAAGTTAGGAGAACTTAATAAGAGAGGTAAAAGTGTCAATTATGCTAGATTCTTTATGATGCTTGCTAACCATCTTATTGAGAATATTGTGATTGAGAACCTAACCAACAAGCTGAAATGTTGGGCTAAAGAAAGAAGAATAATTGCAGATCTTAATAGAGAAAATCATCATAAGGAGGTACCCTTATACTATTTTCCAGTAATGGAGGGACCTCAGGTAAGTGAGGTAATTTCTACTATCTCTACTCTTCCAACCTCACACATTTCTTTGCCTTCTAGTGTAGCTATGGCATCTGTGCCAATGACCAAACATATGCCTACCCAAGATGCCAAAACAAAAATTCCAAAATCCAAAGCTAAGAAAACCCCCTCTGATTTCTTTCAAAAGAAATCAGTTGTAAAATCCACTAAACCCAAAGAGGGGAGTGTGAAGGAGGGTAAGAAAGGTGAGGGACAGGGTGAAAATAAAAGAAGCCCTAAGAATAAGGTTGGAGAGGTGAGTATTTCCCAGCCTAGCCACACTGCAGTTTCTCAACAAACTGCAGAGCTTAAAAAGGATTTAAGCTCATTACTAGTTGCATCCTCCCAAAATGATGTGACTATTGAACAAAGCTCTCAGCCAAGAGTACAGGCCAGAAGGGTAAGGGACACAAGCTCACCCCCAAACCTATAATAGAAAGAAGAAATAAAAAACCCTTGGGGATGCACAGGGCACACACTTAGTGCAAACTGGTGCTAAAGAATCAGTCACTGCACCTTCTCAAAGTCAGGTTGATGTGGCTCCAATAAATGTGGAGTCACAGCCAAAATCTCTCATAATTGAAGCACCTGATACACAAAAATCTCCCACACACTCACTGAATGTTGACATGATCAATACATCACTTCCAAATTCTCCATCTTTAACACTCTTGGAGAAGCCAAAAATCTAAGTGAGCATCATCTTTTAGATGATTTGTTGGCACATTTACCATTCCTTTCTGAGACTGTTGAGATATCTGTGCCAAAATTTTCATCAATCTGCATAGAGTCTACAATAGTCTCCACTCCAAACTCTTTCATTTCTACTATCCCGATGGATATTCATCATCCGTCGAGTAGTGATTGTATCCTGATGGATAAGCCTAACAGCAGTCACCCGTCGGATATCCATACTACTAACCCGATAGATATTCATCATCCGTCGTGTGTCTCTGCACAACTTCAAATTTCTTCAATTCTTACAAGTGCAGAAGACTTAGTAGTAGTGCAATCACTCTTAGGATTGAGGGAATAGAGTGATTTAAGTGAGAGTCTGGGTTGCTCCTAGGAAAAAGGAGAGAAAAAGAGTAAACAAATGCAGTCCATTTCTTCAGGACTGGAAAAAGTGAGTGAGAGGAGTCCCACCTTAGATGGTGAAGGTGAAGGTGTGAGGGTGGGGAGCCAAGGGGAGCCATTGATGCAAAAAGAGAAAAATTGAGAGAAATGCAGGTACATGAGGAATAAGGGTGGATACCATTACTAGTGAGTCAATGAATGCCAATGATGCAGACATTGAGAGACTATCTCAGCATAATCAAGCTGTTATAAGTTCCATCTCTTTATATGCTGAGGCATTTATTCTTACTGTTCCCGCATATCAAATTTTGGCTGGACAGGGCAATGAACATGCAGAAAGAATACTGAACTTGGTGCACACCACCCAGTCAATGCAAAGAGCTAAGGATGCCATCACAGCTATACCACATAGAGCTGATGATGATGTTGACTATGGGACTGGAGAATCTGCTGATTTCTTTGGTGATGCAAGTGAAGAGGGGTGACTGGACATAGGGGAGAAGTAGGCCCTAGTTCCAAATCTGGTATGCCATCTTGGGCATTTTCAAAGCAATGTGATGAACACTATTTCAAGACCACCCTCATTCAACTTATAAGTCAGACACACTCTGCTCTTCAATCCATAACAAATGCCAGCACCAAGTAGCTCCTACAAGCACACCTTACTTCTTTTCAATTACAACAAATCCAAGGTTTTCAACACACTCAGGATGTCACTTCTATCAAAGGTGAAATTGATCAAATGAAAAAGGACATTTCTGAAAGGTTGGATTCTAAACTTCCAGAAGCTACAATGCTTGATATTAAGAGATAACTCAGGAAGAATTCTGATCTTGCCACAAAGATAGATTCCTTGGATACCAGAATGACTCCAATGGAAGATTCTCTAACAGCTATACATCTCCATCAAGCTCAGCAAACTCAACTGCTACAACAACTAGTGGCTGCACATTCTTCATCCTCCACTCTACTTGATGATAACAAAAGGGGGAGAAAAGGTCAAGTAAGGGGATGGGGAGAAAGGCTCAAGTGAGGGGGAGATACAACTAAAAATACAAGTCAGCAAAGTGATTGTGACAACAATTGCTTTCACAAAGCCACCAGTGTTGTATAGCATAGATCTAATCCAAATTGCAGTTGAAAAGCTTACGTCAAAGTCAAATCCTAAGATTCTTGATGTTACAGCTATAGAGAAGGAACTAGAAGAAAAATGGAGAAAGATAGATGTAAATATACAACAAAAGTTGGGGCCAATTCAGAAACCAGATCAAGTCTTCAGTTATCACTCTCAAGTCATGAAAATCTCTGTGAATCACATAACTATGAACTATCTGGAAAAGGGTCAAACTTCATGCATCAAATCTCCAAAAGCAAATTTCATCATGAAGCCTAAAAGAAACTATCCAAAGTTTTCAGACAAATATCCTATGGATACTGTGTATGAGACACCTAGCCCAGATGAGAAGAAGCTGTTGGCTAGGTCAATTGTATTTTACAAGGATCCAGCAGATTCAGCACTTAAAAAGAGAATTGCAAAGATCTACATAAATAGTAAAGAGATATGTGTGGTGGCTGGACACCCTCAGTTTGTAGAAGCCAAAAGGGAAGAGAAAGAGAGAATAAGGCAAGAAAAGAAGTAAGCTGCCTTAGATGCTAAGAAGCTCAAACAAAAGAAGGAGCAAGCTGCTATCTTAGCCAAACTTCAAGCTGTGAAGACTACAACTGAGATCTCTGCACAACCATCTATGATTGCTGAACCTCAAAATTAGAAAGTGCAAGATGAACCTCAATAGACACAGAAACCAAGGTACAAGTAAAGAATCAAGAGAAAATTGGACTTCAGTGATGAGGAAAAGGAAGACTCTATTCCCAAGAAGCCTACAACTATAACTCAAACATCAAAACCCTCTATGGTATTTGAAGAATTCAAAGTGGTGGATCCAACAAGGAATATTCATGGTGAGCCCATAATTCCTAAGGATGAGCCAGTAGACTGGGATAGTTTGCCGATTCCTGAACTAAACTTTCCAATCTTCAACAAACCAAAGAAGACAAAGACTAGAGCAATCAAGAAAGTGAAGCATGTGACTCTCAGATCTAAGACACCAATCAAAGCCAAATCTACAGTCAACAAGGGAGACATGTTGTACATCTGTGATATCAAGGAGTTTTCTGACATGAACCTTTAGATGAATTGGAAGAAGTTAGAGGAATTGATGCTCACAGACATCTCCCTGAAAGGCTAGTATTCAAATACAAGGGAGGAAGACAGATCATATGGCCACTTCACAGGATTCTTCTAGAAAGCCAATCTGTTCTAATAAAGGTCTACTCTTCATTCAAAAAGAATTTTGGTTATAATGTGACTGCATGAAGACTAGTTCTAAAGAAGATTGAGGAGCTGAGGAGTACTAGAGCCAAATATGCACTTCCAAAAACTCTATCTATTCCCTTTACAGGAAAGAGAGTGCATCTGAGGCCCTCTTGGCTGATGGAATTCAGGGATGAAAAAAGAGTTAGAAGATTCTTCAGATTCGAGGACCAATTGAGTATCTCTAGCAATGAGACTATTGTGGAAATGTAGGAAATTCAAAATCTCTCAGAAGCTGATGAACTTGAATTCCACAGACAACTCCAAAATTAAATTGAAGAAAACAACAGAAGGCTTGGAAAGAAATCCAGACAATCAAGGAAATAGATCTATTTGCTCATACTAGAGGAGCACCTTGATAATTATTGTGAGCAATTTCTTTGTGTACTTTTCATTGTTCAATTTTCAGTAAATTGTAGCACTTATCAGTTTTATCTACTATTTTTCAGTCTGTATTTTAGGATGTTTTGTTATCATCAAGTTTCTCTTAATTTATGGCTACAATTCCAGTAGACATAAATTGGGGGAGATTGTTAGGAATATGTTGTGTACTTGATGATAAGCTAAACAAAACACCTTAGTAGATTTAACTTATTGAATTTTGTAGCACCCGACGGATGATCAATTATAGTCTCGGTGGATGACCCAATATAGTCCCGACGGATGACTAATTGATATCCACCGGGTGAGTAGCTTATGTAACAATAAGTAATGGAGCATATTTCTATAAACAACTTTGTGTAGATTCTGTAGTAGCATATGAGTCATGTTGACTGCTAGTAGATATGAAGAATAGGTTGATTAATTGTAAATATAAGATGTCTTTTAATTCTGTATAAATGAAATAGAGTCAAGTGTCAAATAGCTAACCGACGGATGATCAACAAAGCTACCCGACGGATGAGCAACAAAGCTACCCGACGGAAGTCAAGAAAGTACCCGACGGATGATCAATTCAAATATCTGTTCACAGTGACAACACAGTCACATGCGTTGGGTGTTTGCAAAAGAAATGTGGCAGCCTGTTTAGTAGGAAAATATGAACAAAGAAGCATTACCATTTCCATGCTATTATGAAGATATTCAAAGATGCTGGAATAGAGTAATTAAGCAGCATGGAGTTAGACTTGATAGGTTTTGTTTTATTATCCTGTCTTATTACCATGTAAACTTGGTGATATATAAACCAAGTGTAGCTAGTAGAACAAACAACTAAGCAAACACATTTTAGAAGAGAAATAGAAAAAGCTATAACTGTTAAGAATTTCTCTATAGTTTGTTTGTTCACTTGTAAACGAAGCTGTGAGCTATTCAAGCTTCACAGGGTTCTCTCGATATATATATATACATATATATATATATATACATTCAAATGCACCAGAAAGTTTTAAAGACTTGTATTTTTATTACTTGTGTTTTGATTTATATAATTCTTTCATTCCGCACTTTACAAATCAAACACTTATATATTATTGAGTTGGAACAGTTTTAAAAATCTCAAAAAGAAGCCAGAATTACATTCAACCCCCCTTCTGTAATTCTTGTTGTATTGTTAGGGAATAACAAGATTTAAGCTACGAAACACAAGTGCAACTATTAAAGGCCTTGAGCTCTTGAATGCTAGCAGTAAATATCGCAATAATTATAACCTAGTTTTTTACCCATAACATTTGGCGCCGTCTGAGGAACAGCATAACAACAACCATGGTGAACACACAGAGCAGAAACAACTCCCCTGAAAGAACATCGGTTGGGATGAAACAAACAATCTTATCAGTGGTGGAGATACCCCCGCACTCAACCTATGCCTCCACTCAAGGAGGGATCTCAGCAAGGGTTCTGAAGTCCAGCCACAAGGGACGAGTTCCCCGGCTCCTCAAGGGATGAATCCCCAATTTTAACAGCTACATGCACCTGTGAATTCTCAACCTGTTGGGTATGAGTACTCAACGATCATGTCCACTAACCCCCTTACGGGATACCGATATACCCCGAGGTTGGAGAAAGTGGGTGTTCTAGCTGAAACGAAGCACAAGGGCAGATGCCCCAATATAACGTGGCTTGGAACCTATCCCAGAAGGTCAAGAGTTCTCTGGACCCTATTCTGATAGAGATTTAGAATCATCGGACGACGAGATCGCTCCAAGGAGAAGGCGTGTTGGTACATAACCAATGCCTATTACCAACCAGCGACCCAGAAGCACTTAAGGGACGAATCCCCAAGATGTACAAGAGATGATCAGGGCTCATGAAGCTGAGATCCAAAGGCTAAAGCGCAACCTGAAGGCGCACTTGACTTCAAGGACTCCACCTATTGCGAGGAAAAGGGATCTTCCTCCAATCATAGACCTAGATAGTCTAATACCAAGAAGGGTTGTTGCCCCAAGGGCTGACCCTGATTTAATGCCTCTAAAAGATCTTGATGATCCAACTCCACCATTCACTGAAGAGATAATGAATACCCACATCTCAAGGAAGTTTAAGATGCCCACCATCAAAGCATATGATGGTACTGGAGACCCGGCAAATCATGTTAGGACGTTTTCTAATGCCCTGTTGCTACAACCCATGAATGATGCTATTAAGTTTCGGGCCTTTCCTCAAACCCTATTGGGTACGTCTCAAAGGTGGTACAGCCGTCTACCTCCAAACTCGATGGGTTCTTTTGAGGATTTAGGCCAAACTTTCATCTAACAATTTATCAGTGGTAGAGTACAACAGAAAATTTCGGCATCTCTCATGAGCATTGTGCAAGGAGCAAAGGAGTTCTTGAGGAATTATATAAATTGTTTCATAAAGGAAGCCTTGAAGGTCCTAGATCTTGATGATAAAGTAGCAATGATAACACTGCATCAGGGAACTAGAGATGAGTTCTTCAAGATGTCCTTAGCTAAGCGCCCCCTGAAAGCATGTTACAGCTCCAAGATAGGGCCAGGAAGTATATCAAGGTGGAGGAAAGTATGAAGAAGAAGGTAGTGAACAACGAGCCCGCTGGTGGAAAAAAGCGAAAGACTGATCAAGAATATAATGCCAAGGACATGTATCCTAGAATTGAGAAAGACGTTGACTCAACCCCGAAGAAGGGAGGGCCTGGATAAAAGTTTACCGAATGTGCTAGGTTGAATGCTCCCAGGAGCCAGATCTTGATGAAAATCGAGAAAGATAGGGATGTTCGTCTGCCTAAACCCCTGAAGGCTGATCCCATAAAGCTAGATAAAAATATAATGTAGATTCCACAAGGACGCTGGTCATGACACTGATAGGTGTCGACAACTGAAGGATAAAATCAAATTCCTAATCTGAAAAGGGAGATTGAGTAAGTATACTGGAGACGGAGAGAAACACAATAATGGAAGAAGGAACTTTGATGATCGTGGGAGAGATCAAGATGATCAGGGACGAAACCCTCAACCCCGAGGTCCAGTGATAAACACGATCTTTGGAGGACCAACTGATGCTGGATCATCTAAAAACTCAAGGAAAGCTTATGCTGGAGAAGTCATGCACATAATGGGGGAAGCTCCAAAAAGGGCTGGAATAGGAGTAGAAATGGTATTTGATGATTTTGACTTGGAACGGGTCAAGTGTCCCCATGATGATCCCCTAGTCATAACACCCATAATTGGGAACATTCTAGTGAAAAGTGTCCTTGTAGACAATGGAGCATCGGTGGACATCTTACTCTATGATATCTTCATAAGGGTGGGTTACAATGATTCTCAATTAACCCGCACTGAAATGCCGATATATGGTTTCTCTGGAGTCGAGTTCCCCGTGGAAGGAATAATGAAATTACCTTTGACAATGGGTCAGGAGCCAAGACAGGCCACGTAGATGTTAAACTTTGTGGTAGGGAAGGATGGATCAACCTATGATGCGATCATGGGAAGGACATCTATAAATGCCTTTAATGTAATCCCCTCGTCCTACCATTCCGTGATCAAGTTTCCAACAAGAAATGGAATAGAAGAAGAAAGGGAGACCAGAAGATGGCCAAAAGCTATTATGTAGCCTCGCTGAGGGTAGATGGAGTAGGGGGAAGGTCTTTCCAATTCTTGATGAAACTTTGTACTTATATTTGGTTGTTTCAGGAAACACCTTGAGTGCCGTGTTGGTTAAGGAGGAACTTAAAATCCAGAATCCTATATATTATGTCAAAAAGATCCTATACATAGGGCTAAGTAGAATTATTTGACCATTGAAAAGTTTTATTTAGCCTTGGTGATGGCCTCAAGGAAGTTGTGTCCTTATTTTTAAGCTCATAAGATTGAGGTACTAATAGATCAGCCTTAGAGAAATATTATTCACAGTCCTAAAGCCAATGGGAGGCTGATTAAATGGGCAATAGAGCAGAGGGAATTTGACATAAAGTATAAGCCACAAACAGCGATAAAAGCCCAGGTCTTAGCTGACTTCGTGGTTGAACGTACCATCTCCAACCAAGAAGTCGGGGGCAGGAAGATACTGAACCTCAGGGCATGTAGGAAAAAGAGGATAATAAAGGAGGACAGAACAAGGACAAGGAATTTCGGGTTCTCTATTTTGATGGAGCATCAAAACAAATTCGAGTGGAGAAGGGCTACTTTTATAAAGCCCCCGATGGATTCTTGATTGAATATGCTATGAAGTTAGATTTTTTAACTACAAATAATAAAGCGGAGTATGAAGCTCTGATAGCTAGCATTGGCCTAGTAGGGGCGTTAAGAGTCAAAAACTTGAAAGTTTGTGGGGACTCGAAACTTGTGGTATCCCAGGTCAAGGGAGAGTTCGAAGCAAGGGCTGAAACTATGGCGAAGTATGTACGCCTAGTGAGATCCATGAAGACTCAGTTCAATGAATGCCATATTGAGCATATTCCAAGGGAAGAAAATGATAAAGTCGATGCATTATCCAAATTTGCCTCATCAGAAATAAAAGAAAGCTCTGGGAGCATGTAATTTCATGTTTTGAAAACACGGAGCATAGACGTCAGGCTAGTTGCCCCATAGGGCTTAAATGGTCATATGTAGATCTCATTAAGGCTCATCTACAAATTGGATGGCTTCTAGTGATGTTGTGGAAGTAAGAAAGTTTTCTGTACGAGCTTTAGGATATTCTTTGATTGATGGGATTCCTTATAAAAGATTTTTTATAGTTCCTTATTTAAGGTTTCTCAAGTTGGATGAGGCTTTACTTGCTTTGGAAGAAGTACATGAGGGTATATGTGGCCAACACTTGGGGGGAAGGGCCTTGGCCCACAAAATTACCCTCTTAGGCTTTTATTGGCCAGAAATGATGGCTGACGCCAAAGAATATGTGAAGAGATGTGATTATTGTCAGAAACATGCCCCTGTAGTAAGGCAGCCTCCCGAAATGTTTACTTTCATAAAATCTGAAATCCCATTTGCTATATGGGGAATGAATATTCTTGGGCCTTTCCTGATGGCTACTTCTAAAAGGAAGTTCTTTATTGTAGCAATTGATTACTTTACTAAGTGGATCGAAGCCAAGTCTTTGGCCAAAATTACAACTAAACAAGATTTCCAATTCCTGTTGGAAAATATCATGTGGAGGTATGGGATTCCCTGAATCTTGGTGACCGATAATGGAACACATTTCAATAACGAGGAATTCAAAAATTATAGTGAAGAGAATGAAATCGAGTTGCGGTTCACTTCTGTTGCTCACCCTCAAGCCAACGGGCAGGCACAGGTTGCGAATCGGGTTATTTTAGATGGTTTAAAGAAGAGGATTGAGAAGTCCAGGAGTAGTTGGATGGATGAAATAATTCCAATACTTTGGGTTCAAAGGACCACGTATAGAGTCACAACATGAGCAACACCATTTATGTTATCATACGGGGCAGAAGCAGTTGTTCTAGTAGAGATATCACATTCATCCCCGAGGATCCAAGCATGCAATGCCGAAGATAATGGGGAAGGCCAAAAGTTAGCCTTTGATTTAATAGATGAAGTGTGGGATGAAGCACATGCAAAGATTGTGGAATATCAAAAGTAAGATTCTTTTTACTACAACCTGAGGGTGAAAGAGAGATTCTTCAAGCAAGGAGATCTGGTCTTGAGGAAGGTGGAAGCCTCTAGAGTAGGGCGGAAAGGAAAGCTCGCCCCAAATTGGGAAGGTTCGTACAAGGTTAAGAGCGTTCAAGGAAGAGGATCTTACAAGTTGGATACTATGGACGGAAAAGAAGTACCTAGGACTTGGCATGCTCAAAACCTAAAGATTTATTATATATAGTTCATGCTTACTTATTAAAGTAGTACCGAGGTTCAAGACCACCATGCAACTTTACTTGTTTAGGGTTTTATATCTCAGTTTTAATAGGATTTGTATTTTAGCTTGTGACTATCAGGGTCAAACCCATCTTATAGAAGGTTTTAAAAAACCAAGTTATATTCTTGAGTTGAAATTATTTTAGACTTTAAAGAACCAAGTTATGCTAATGCTTTGTTTACTTAGAAAAATTTATGCTTTGATGGACAGCGTAATACATCACAAACAAAAGAGAAATTCAGAAATTCTTCTATTCTAGGAATGACTTGGGTAGCATTTGCAAGTCTGTCATATTAGTCTATTTTTCAGTCTTGTTTCCATTATTCAATGCATGACTCTAAGAACTGTGTGGTTCAGGTTGCTAATCAATCTCCTAAAAAATAAAAAAAGTATTTAAAAACTTAAAGGGAAGGCTATGTAAAGCAAGCAAATAAAGTGAGGAAAATAACATAAATAAAACCCCGAAGGTTAACAAGGTCAAAGTACAATAAGTTAATACAAGAAAGCCACAATGGGCTAACAAGAACATGAAACTAATCTAAATCCTTAAAAAAATCATCAACATTCCCCCCATCAATAATAGTAGGAGGAGGGGGAACACGGTCATCTTCCATAAGAATAGCATCCTGGGAATGATAAATTGTGGCCTCAGTAGAACTAGTAGGAATGGGAGAAGGTGGAAGATCCTAGAAAGAGACCCTTTCCTAGGAACAGGAGGCACTGGGTACGCCGCAAGAGTCACCTCTGGAACCTTCTTCCCAATCTCTCCCACAATCTGCTCCCAGCATGTGGCAAAAATATCAGGGAAGTTAGCATCATACTCAGCATTCAGGACCTCCTGAAAGTCCAGTGATGCCTTGTATTCAGCTATAATATTAGCTTGACCTCTATGAGCATCTAACTCCAGCCTGCGAACTTTCTCCTTCTTCTCATCTAACTCTCTCTCCACCTCCCTGAAGAGAGTGAAATTGGCCTCTGAAGCCTTGAGGTACCTATCACTATCCCTTTCAGCGATAGTCAGACTAGCTCTCACCTCATTTAAGTTATGAATGGTAGCCTGAAGGTAGGTGTTCATCTGCCAAAAATATATTTTAGTAAAATAACCTATATGTGTAAAGGAAAAATAAAAAAAATTCTAAAAGAGGGAAGTAAGAGCTTACTGAAGACACTGCTTGGGAACCAATGTACTCAATCTGAAGATCGTCTGAAGACTCCACGATCTCAGCCCGATCATGAGGTGTAACCACACTCTCGGACCATACAGCAGCCGCCTAACACCCCGCTACTGTGTCCCTTCTCTGTAGGCCCCAGGTCACAGTGAAAGGGGAAGTATCCTCATCAAGGTTGAGAGGCCTCTCAGATATAAAGGTAGGAACAACCTCTATAACGGTGACCGAAGGGCCGTCACCAATCCTCACCCGTTTCTCGCGGTGAGCTTCAACTGCGGAGCCCCGAGAGGCGCGGGACTCCCTTTTCTTGAAAATGGAGTCTAAAGCTTCTCTAGCTGCAAAACTTTAAAAATATTAGAAAAATGATAATGCAAGAAAATAAACAACGAAGTCAAAAAGAGGAAAGAAATACCCTTGAGACCCAGGTCGCTTAGACCTAAATTTTGTAAATTGCCCCCTGAGAGGATAAGAGCACGGTGATGCAAGTTATCAGCTATTATGGCCTTGATGGTTGCATCTTCATATATCCCAAATTTTAAATCTCTTAAAGAACCGTCAATGCTTTTAGAGAAATTGGGCCTGAAAAAATGGTCCCAACCTTCCTCAGCGTCCAGATATACATAAAACAACTCGCTCTTCCAAATAGGATATGAGTCAGGGTTGGTACTAGAAACAAAGCAAGAACGAGCAAGGGACTTATGAACTATTTTGACTCATCCTTGGTCGTCAGGAGCATTTATAAATTTAAACAAATAGCGAAAAACACGGACATTGGGATCAAAACAATGTTTATGAGATTGGGCCATATAACAATGAATAAAGCGCCAGGAATTAGGCGTGAGTTGGGTTAGACAGACACGGGCCTCAGCTAAAATACGAAAAATGAAGGGGTGTGGGGGAAGACGAAAACCAACATAAAACGTTTCTTTATATACACAAATGGCCCCAGGTTTTGGGTAACAGGACCTATCATTTAGGCCTAGGGCCTCAGCCATATAAGGAGCAAAAATTCTATATAAACGAGCTACAACACCTACTTTGTCAGAATCATACTTAGAAGGATAATTATATGCATCTAAATGGAGCATGTTAGGAAAGGCTTGATCAAACTCTGTTAAAATATCCTTATGAGAAATTACAGAAGCATGAACTAGGGATTTTTTACCTCGAGTAGCCCTAGAAGGACAAGAAGCGACCTGAGGAGGCTGAGAAAGGGAGGAGTCAAAATCTTCCATGAAAATTCTTGCGAAGAATGCTTGAAAACCCAGAAAATCCTTAAAGGTGGGGAAGAAGATGAAGATTCAAATAAAATATTCAAGTAAACCCATTAAGAGGCGAAAGACAATGGCGGTGTAGGAAGCCGGAAATCACCTTGCGGTGGAAAAGGATGAGAGAAAAATTGCAAAGAAAAGAAAGTATAGAGCGAATGTTTTGTTGAAGTGAAGTGTGAGAAATGAACTCACACCTCGCTCTCTATATAGCCATCTATATGCGGTAGCTCAACCATCTTTGGGCCTGAAAAAATGGGCCTGCCAGTCATCAAGGGCGGGAAGCCCATAAAATATAAAAATTTGGAATACGCTACCAAATTCGAGAAAACTCTAGAATGTTCCTCACAAAAAAAACAAGGGCATAAAATTATTTACCCAGAATTTGTGAAAAATCACAAGGGAAAATCAAGTGCCTAGGATGTCTCCTAGGCGGAGGTCACCCATGCCTAGGATGCATGTCTGCATGAGAGTCAACAGCACCTAGGAGACATGAATCCTAAGCGTTGTTTAAAAAGTGCCTCCTTGGCGGGGGTGACCCACGCCTAGGATGCATGTCTGCATGAGAGTAAACAGCGCCTAGGAGACATGAATCCTAGGCGTTGTTCAAAAAGTGTCTCCTAGGCAGTGTGAACCGCGCCTAGGATGCATGACACCCTACAACTCATTTTATGGATTATTTAATTAATAAAAAAATGGGAAAAAATGAAAAAAATAGCTTTAAAAAATCCCAAAAAATAGAGGAAAAAATCCCAAAAACTCAGGAAAATTAGAAAATAATTTTCAAAAATAATTTTTGGACAAAATGTTACTGAGAATTAAGGAAAATACCAGTGTGTATTGGCGAATTCCTGAAAAATTAAGGAAAAATAGTGAAACATGCCAAAAGGTACCAAACAATTCCTGGAAAATTAGGGAAGACCGTAGGGATGAATCCCAAAGAGAGAATCATTGTAAATGTGTAGGACGCTCCACACTATATGATAAAAAAGATAACCTGAAAAAGGTATAAATTTAACTTATGCGAAATCTTTACTGAATTCCGCAAAAGTTGTAGGGCAAATGATATGGGCCTGAAATTAGCCTAGAAGCATTATTAAAGTTGAATTATGTTAGATATATTTGTGATGTCATGTCTAATGATGATTTGTGTTTAGTTTTCAGATCTTAACTAACATGACAAATCAGGACTTAGCTGGAAATCAGTACTTATACTGAAGTCAGGACTTAAGATATCAGAACTTAAGTTGTCAGAACTTAAGTTATCAGAAGATATTTATCAGGAGATAATATCAGGACTTAAGGAGACTTTTAGATAAGGAACGCGGCTGATTGAAAGGAAAGAAGATCGAGACTAAAACAAGAAGAGATATGCATGGAGAAGAATTCTATGAAGAATAGAATACTTGGAAGAAAAGATAACTAGTTGATATATTTTAGGATGCAGACTTATGTTTGATATCAATTAGAAGATTATCTTGTAACTGTGTGTCTATATAAACACAGCATAGGGTTTACACTATATGTGTTATCTTATTTTCGAGAATATTATTCATTGTAACCCTAGCAGCTTTCGTGATATTTGTTCATCACTGAGAGAGAATGGTTCCATTGTAATAATGTTTTATTAATAAGATTATTCTGTGTTTCATACTTGTGTTCTTAATTCGATTTGATTGTGCTAGACATTGTATTCAACCCCCTTCTACAGTGTGTGTGACCTAAATCTGCTTAGTTTATGTTATGATAGTTCAGACTTTATATTCAGTATTTACAGATATTATTATCTTTGTGTATTCTGTGCTTAAATTGAAATTTTCTAAGTGCTGATTGTTGTCTGATGTGAATTTCTAAACTCTGATAGTGATATGAATGTTTTTGTGACTATTCAATCCAATGAGGATAACTGTGCTAGATGTTGACCTAGTATTCTTGCATATAATAAAGATCCCATGTTTGAAGTAATTGTTTATGTGGAAATTTTTAACACAAGCAAATTCTGATATTGAGCTTGGTTATGATAATCAAAGTGCTATTGCTATGACATGTAATCCAGTTCAACACTCAATGACAAAGCACAATAGCATTTGGTACCACTTCATAAGGGAACATGTGATGGAAGGTACAGTGGAATTGCATTTTGTTCCAACAAATCAAAAACTAGCAGATATCTTCACAAAACCACTGTGTGAAGCTACTTTTACAAGATTGGTAAATGAACTTGGAATGGTTTCAGGTTCTTTCTCTAAATCTGCTTAGTTTATGTTCTGATAGTTCAGACTTTATGATCAGTATTTACAAATATTACTATCTTTGTGTATTATGTGCTTAAATTGAAATTTTCTAAGTGTTGATTGTTGTCTGATTTGAATTTCTAAACTTTGATAGTGATATGAATGTTTCTGTGACTATTCAATCCAATGAGGATAACTGTGCTAGATGCTGACCTAGTAGTCTTGAATATAATAAAGATTCCATGTTTGAAGTAATTGTTTATGTGGAAATTTTTAACACAAGCAAATTCTGATATTGAGCTTGGTTAGGTTTACTTTATGTATCTTATTACTAAGTCAAAAACTAGAATAGTGCTTCTTATCTGTTAAGTTGCGATGTTGGTAATCTTATGGATGTACTAAGTGCTGATAAACCTCACTTATCAAGAGAAAAAGAAAAATAAAAGAAATAAAAATCAGGTACTCCTTTGAGATCTAGAGAAAAATTCATGTGGAAGGGAAAACCCAAGTGCATTGCTGATATTAAGTAATATGCATTAGAAAAGTAAAATAAATTTTCTTGGTGACTTTTCACATTCTCTGATTACTGGAAAAATACTCTGATAATAGCATAAATTCTGATAAGCAGTCATGACTCACTTACACTAAGAAGCCACTGTAAAAAGGAATTTCAAAAGATGCATAAAATGAGCACAAAACAGTTGAGGTGGACTTATACATGAACTCATTCTGTAGTGGACTTCAGACTAATGACAGATTTTGAGCAAAGTTCTGAGTTATGCCTTATTTCTAAGGTGTACTGAAGTGAATCAGACTTTACTCTTTGTCTGATATTTAGCATAATGCACACACGTAACCTCCATATGAATGATGAAAATTACTGTGGTGATCAATGTAATTTCAGATGAAAAGTTAAAGTGCCAGTTGCATAAATTCTGAGGACAAGTTCTGATGGAAGTTATGATGATTAAGTCCTGTTGAAACCATATCAGTATTGGTGTGAAAAATTACAGAAATAAACATTCACTTCTTGAGTTAAGGAGCCCTATTCTGATGACTTTTAAATTCTGATAATAATCAAGTTCTGATACTGACGTGGCAGTATTTATTTACTTGGTTTACTTCTAAGTCAATACTTGAACGGTTATATTTTTCAGAATATTGGACTATATGAGATAAAGCAGTAATAATAATTTGTTTAGTGGGAACAGTTTCTTTTGAAAAATTGAACGTGCAAAGTAATAATTACTTATTTACCGTGCCCATTAACTTTTGTCTTAACTGCTGCATGGCTGACAGGTGTAAGGTCTGTTCCACTTCTCAATAACTGTTGTCATGTGGGTTGTCTAAGTAAAAGAGATAAAAGATTTTCAAATCTTTTATTCACATCTATGTATATAATAGTTCCTACTGGCCCTTTTTGAATAGTAACTTCCACCCCTTTTTAGCATTGTACCCACCAAGTTATAAAAAATTACTAAAGTTGCCACTGATTAGTTTTTTAAAATTACATATTGGATGAGAATAAAGATTATATTAGATGAGAAGAAAGCTTATGTTGAAAGCTTTTTAAGCTTCTCTTGGAAGGTAAGAATGTGTCCTATACACTTTTGAATTTGAAATTCAAATTCTAATTAGTTTGTTTAGGTTAATTAGTGACTTCTCCCTCTCTTTTGAATAGTTTCTTCACCCACTTGAATATTGTGTATACATGTGTGCACTTGAATAGCTTGAATAGCTTCTTACCTGTGTCTTCCATTTGAGTACGGGTTGATTCATTGTGCAAGGTATGGGTGGTGAAGAAGGTGGCAAGTTCTTTAACCTCGAAGATTTGAATGCAGATTATAGTCGGAAGTACAGAAGAACAAAATAATTGAATCGTAATAAAGAGAATGTGGTTGTCGAGTTTGCTGTTGCTGATCGTTGTGCTTTATCTTCTTCCACAGGTAAGGAGTACTACCACAGGTAAGTTTGTTGTTATTGAATACCTTCTCTTTGTATGTGTGAATATAAGTAAGACTTTTGTTTGTGTTTGTTCAGCACCCGTGTTAACAGGATCAATGGCCAACATTCATATTCCATCAACCAAGACGAACCGATCACCTCTGTTTACCCCAGCAATAGTTAGTAGTGGGAGCCAAAACAAAACACCTACAAGTACATATTCTAATTCTTACAAAATTTAAACCGCAAACATACTTAGGCTTATGTTCTGACTATCCATTGTTTTTTCTGTAATACAGGTATGTTGACGGAATCCATGCCAAATATTGTTAGGTTGGTGGGAAAGAGGAGGAAACTTGGTGACTTGCCTAGGTCAGGCCACTTGAATGAAATAGCTGCAAGTACTATTTGTTTTCTTAATTTACTCTGTGTTTATCTTGCAAAGCAACTGCTATTTTATGTTTATGAAGCAATAATGCATTTAATATTTGGTTGGTAGAATGTAGTAGTCCTGTTGTTACTCCCCGATCAAATAGCAGAGTAAACTACATGAATCCTCTTGAAGGTAGTCAGGACAGAACTCCTTTATCGGATGTAACAAATTCAGGTAGCGCCTCATTTTCTAGAAGTATGTTGAGAGGTAAATATTAGATTCTAGCATTGTTAAGCTTTTTTCTATCTATCCTTATGGTAAAAGGAATAACTAATTAATAGTTGTTTTAATTATGAAACAGAGGAAACGCGATCAAACATTAATGATGTTTCGTTAAATGGACGTGAACCTTTGAACCAGAAAGGGAAGGAAAATTATCTTGGATTTGGTAGAGAATTATTCGCAGATGAGATTGTTAGTGATGAGGAGGAAGAAAGTAATGACTTTAATGAAGGTGAAATGAATATGATATTGCGTCATTGTTATGTCTTACGTAATTATGATTTACCATTTAAAATTTTCTTGCAGGTCCGAATGTTGTTGCTCCTTCATTTTTTTCTGATGATTTCGAAGGATCAGATTATGAAGCAAGTGATTGTGAATCAAGTGGTAAGAAAAACAAAGATGTACTCCTAAAAAAGTATCCACATTTAATTTTTTCAAACTAAAATAAAAAATGCAGATGATGCAGATTGTCTTAGTTGGTCACTTGATGGTGATGATGAAGTCATTGTTTATGGGATGAATTCGGATTATAATTTGATGTAGAGCAGACGTGCACCGCGACGTGTCATTCCTGAGGAGTATGCTTCTTTGGGTGGTCCTACTTCCATATGTTACAAATGTCATGCTCGAATATGGAAGGAAGAAAGGGTAAATAAGATGTGACTAAAGGTTGTCCTATATTTTCTCTTTGTTGCATGAAAGGTGCTGTGAGATTGCCTCCAATCCCTCCTACCCCTGAGTATTTGCTGGATTTATACAACGACAAGAAAAGAGGTCCTACTTTTCATAGATTGATATAGCTCTACAATGCAATTTTTGCCTTTACTTCTACTGGTGGTAACATAGATCATTCAATTAACAATGGAAGGGCGCCTTATGTATACAGATTAAATGGTCGGAACCACCATTTTTTTGGATCTTTAATACCGAATGACAATTAAACCCCCAAATTTTGTCAACTTTGCATTTATGACACCATTAACGAAGTTGATAATCGTCTTCGGTGTGTTAGTGTTCATGACCGAGAAAGTGTTGATAAAGAGGTTGTACGAGGTCTTATAACAATGTTAGATGAAACTAATATGGTTGGTGAGTTTAGGCAGCAGTGTGATTTGTATGAAAGCGATGAAATAGTTGAGTTGCAGATTACAGTCAAAGTTATCAGATCTGAGAGTGGAAGAGAATGTCATATTTCTAGCACTGATGAAGTTACTGGCATTATGGTTGGTGACACTGAAGAAACCTGTGGCGACCGTGATATAGTTGTTAATGAAAAAGGTAAAGGTTTAGTCCGTGTTTTTTATGGTCATCCGAAGTTGATGGCTTTACAGTACCCTTTACTCTTTCCACGTGGAGAAGATGCATTTCACCCAAAGATTAAATTTTAAAAGACTGCTGATAGTTCTTGCAAACCACATGGCTTTTGTCTCTGAAGAATTACTACTCATATACTTTCCAAATTAGAGAGTCTGATGGTAAGGTATATTTATAAATTAGTATATGTTTCTTTATGTTCCCCAGAAAAAAATAATGAAAGTTGTATTGTAGGTTTGACTCCACGGCTAGGTGAAAGACTATTTCAACAGTATATGGTAGATGCTTTTTCTACCATTTAACAGACACGACTATGGTGGATCTGTACTCACCAAACTACTTTACGGAATGAATTATACAACAATATTGTAGATCTGTTAGCAGAGGTGATGTGGACAGTTCAAATACCGATAAGGTATAGTTCTGCCAGCTGGCTACGTTGGTTCGAAGCGATACTTGCAACAAAATTTTCAAGATGCGCTGGCCGTATTCCGTTACATCGTACATCCTGACATATTCCTGACTATGTCCTGTAATTCTCTTTGGGATGAAATTCAGAAGACGATGGAGTATGGGCTTGGTTGCATTGCTCCAAACTGTCCTGATATCATATCAAGGGTGTTTAGGATAAACTTGATCAGTTAATGGTAGATATTAAGGACAAAAACACTTTGGTGTTTGTATTGGAGGTAAGATTGTTTACCAGGACTTTCTTAGTTTAATTTCTAATTACATTTTTGTCCACATATTGCCAATATAATCTAATTTTCCCGTTTTGCAGTTATGTATGTCGTCGAGTTTCAGAAAAGAGGCCTTCCACATATACATATATTAATATGGCTAGATGCTGATTAAAAAAAAAACCTCAAACAGAATGTGGATAATTTTATATCCGCAGAAATCCCAGATCCTTTATTAGATCCAGTTGGTTATGCAGCCGTAAAGGAATTTATGATCCACGGTCCATGTGGTTTGCAAAATGTAAAGTCTCCATGCATGAAAGATTTATGTTACATACGTCATTTTCCAAAAAAGTAAGATATAGGCATACCCTTTTTTGTGTCATTTCAGAATCCAGTAAGTTACCCTAATACCTACACTTTGTAATAATTGAATGGTTTCAGGTACTTGTGCTCGAACTACTTTTGATGACAGTGGCTTCCGGATGTAGATGTGAGCAGGACAAACATTACTGTTGAAATAAGGAAGGCTGGAGCTGGACAACCAGTGGGTAGTACCATACAACCGGGATCTTTAGTCAAGTATCAATTCCATATGAATGTGGAAATATGTTGTCAGGCACGCAGTCTTAAGTATTTATTTAAATACTGTTTGAAAGGCCATGATCGTGCTACCGTCTATGTCCAGAGAAAGAGAAAAAGGCAAGCGAATGACACTGATGGGGGGGGAATAGATGAGATAAATGCATATTTTGATGGAGATATTTATGCTATACTGAATCAGCCTATAGGATTTTTGGCTTTCCCTATCCATCATAGAATTATATCTGTTGAGAGACTTCAATTTCACTTACCAGGTGACAAAAAATTGCACCTTCCAAGCCAATGAAGCGCTAGGGAAAGTTGTTGCCAGAGAGTAAGAACAAGTCAGTAAACTGGAAGCCTTTTTTATATTTAAACTCTGTGATGTTAATGCACGGAAGTACACTTATGATGAAAATCCCACGGTTTTATTGTGTGGAATGATGGTGAGAGGAAATGGACCATGAGGAAGCGTGGTTTGCAATAGGTAGATTATGTTATGATGCATCATAGTACGGGGTGAGCCTTGGTTTCTGCTTCATTTATTTGCTACAGAGGTACGTGGTGCCACCATCCTTTGAGTCTTTACGTACCGTTAATGGAGTTATGTTACACTACATTTCCCGATGCCTGTAAAGAGTATGGTTTACTTGACGATGATAAAGAATGGCATGAAGTATTGACTCAAGCTTCTGCAGGTGGATTACCTCCCCAGGTTCGACAGCTTTTTGTCCATATATTGTCATTGTAAAGTCACTGATTTGAAGGACTTTATGGAGTACACATTGGAAGAGCATGTTGATGACATTTTACTCAGACGACGTCAAAGTTGGCCAAATACCTTATTCCTCTTAATGACATGCAACTGCAGTTCTATGCTTAGGAGGTATGACACCTTTTACATTACGTTGTAGACAAAATTTTAAAATTTTTGTGGGCTGGAAATGCAGTCCAATAATTGTTCTTCATTTTTCTATAATTGGGTGAATGCTGTTAAATAGTTTTAGATATCAAATATTGCAGAAATAGATGAGTTGCTCCGGTCAGTTGGTAAATCCTTGAAGAAATTTGATCAGTTGCCTCAACCTCCTCCCAGCTATTTGAACAATGGAACAAACAATTTGATAATTGAAGAGAAAAGCTATGACACCAGGAAGATGGAGTATGAAACTGCCAAGCTACTACAGGACTATACAGAGGAGCAGAGGAAAATATATGATGCAGTAATACAATCTATTGAAACAAGGTGAGAGTCCATTTGCCAAGTATTCTTGCTGACAGAAAACATGCGCTTGAAACAAGGTGAGAGTGATAGTAAAAGTGAAGAGCTTAAAAAGTTTGCAAAATGGGTACTTGACATTGGTAATGGCCAGGTCAGTCCACCTCAAGTCTGCAATTTCCCAGTCACTTAAAATCAAATTTTGATTTTGTCTCAGTTCTGTGACGTACAAACTGAAAACACAGTTGATAACATGATACGTAGCACGTATCCTAATTTTGCTCACAAAGGGAAGAGTACACAATACTTGAGCGAGAGAGCTATTTTGACCCCTACCAACCAGACTGTGGGCCACCTCAATTCGGTTATTGTAGACAAGCTCCCCGGAGAATCTGTGTCCTATTTTAGTGTTGATGCTGCAGAGGAATTTGGTGGGACAGATGAGTGTAACACCCCCAAATCCGGGGTCGGGGATCCGGGTTGTCACGAGTTCCAT